>NC_072470.1:10959482-11114482 GCF_027596085.1 Anoplopoma fimbria | reverse complement strand
AAAAGCATGAGAGTAATGACCTGACCTGCATCACAAACACTAGTGGACCTCCTGCCAGGCCGCTCATTGCCGTCTCTTAAATCCTCAACACTAAGTTGAATTTGTTACAAGAATGCAGCTAAAATACGACAACGGAGCAGCTACAAAGAAAAATGCATTTGCGTTAACGGAGGATTATGCCCCTCCAAGCCGATCTTCGTCCGCCAATGATAAACAAGTGAAACAGCGAGCTTTCCTCGTTCCTGCCAGAGCAGATAAATATTTCAGATTCTATGTTGCCAGACTCAGGGATGGAGACACAGGGATGGAGAAGACAGCGAGACAGAGCGGTTGCCAGTGCGTAAATGTTTAATCCCCCCTCCTCGTGCATTTGTTCCACTTCTAATGACTTTTTATGTATTCTGTTTATGGCGTCAAAGCATTGCACTAATGGAATACCATCAGGGATGATGTGTAACAGTCGGGATTGATCGCTCAGTTCCCGTCTTGGGAGGAATTCATTTTCCAGTATTACGAGGATTATGAGAATGATATACAGATTGCCTTTTTAGTCGACGTAACCAAGATTCATAACATGCAAAGGCAATGAGAAGAGGAGCAAATCATTCCTAATATAATGGTTTATTGGACAGAAAGAAAAAAAACATACCCATGCAGCTGTCTGTTGGAATAAGCATCTGCAGACATAGAAATGCCAAACTTGTTCCTTGACCCATCAGTCTGAGGTATAGTTTAAAATTTTTTGTACTATGTGGAAGTTTTGGAGCAGGACACTAGTGAATAACACTGACAATAACATTAAAGGTCTACAAAGTAGCCACAGGCAGCTTTGTGTGGTGCACACACTAACATGTAATTGAACCAATTGAACAAATTAATCAACCCTATCTGAATCGGTTGAACAAGTTAACCGTTTTTTTCAGCCCAGTAGATAGATTAAGCCTCAGCAGATGAGCTATTAACTCGTTAATTTAATGATTTAGCTACTGAACAAACTATGAATCATCATGTTAGTTCAGGCAGGAAATACAAGTCATGTTCGCCACATCAGGAGACTGTCAGTATGATCAGTATCGACACGTTCGACCGTTGCAACAATGGTTCTTTCTCACTTTTCCTCACTGAGGTTGTTCCGCAGTTTGTGAAATAAAGTTGTCAGGATGTCACATGATGATGACATAGAAATAAATGAACGAGGAAGTTTTAGAACAAGGGAGTTTGATGTAAGTGAGCTAATCCTAGAGAGGAGCCAGCCAGCGCCGAGGCTTTTGCCAAAAGTCAAATAATGATGATCGTCTGTCTTGAGGGTTACCTTGTTTTGTGCAAACAAGTGCAAACTCTCACAACTTGTACACTTCATATATAGCAGGCTATCATTTAAACGAGGGATGTATTTGTAGATCCGAAACTACATGATGCAGACTGTGCGTTTGCCGCTGAAGTGACTAAAAGTCTAGTGTGAAAAGATTTGCAATTCTTTGGTTTTTTTCACGAGTTTAGACCTCACTGGATTTAGAGATGTGCCCTTGCTGTGGTTGAAACTTGATGGAGAGCAAAACAAAGGAAGTATTGGTGAGATGATTTATTACCCCCCTCCACTATTGTTTATATCATCTCCGACCCCGTCTGTCTTTGTCTGTCTGGGTCCGTATCTCATCGCTGACCAAACAGAAACTGCGGTGTCTTCCTCCAGCCATCTTGGAACCCTTGTCAGCCCGAGTGCAGCTACTTATTTAGACAAGCACATAATCCCCTCTTTTGTCTCCCTCAATTGTTCTCATCTCTGCGTTTTCTCTCAGCATTTGACTTTCATTGTTTTCACCAACTTTAAATTCTTCCCTCTCTCCCTCTCTGGGTCCATAATGAGGAGAGCAAACATTTTTCAATGCACTGTGCTCTCCTTACCTGCTGATGTGTGCCCTTGTTCTATTTCAGTAGGTGTGTTTGTTTTACTCCCCTGCCACTCCCAGTACAAACAGCTCTGGCAGAAATAAAGCCCCAACGCCTTTTAAGGGCAAATCGAAAGGCGATATTGCAGAATGGATGAATGAATAAATCATTGATTTATCCAAAAAGCCTTGGATGCCTGTGCTCGATGCTCTAGCGTCTGAAATGAACAGATGTGCTCGTGCGGCTTCTTAGTCATCAGCACAGCGAGTTTATTTACATTGACCACAAGAGTTCCTAAGCACACCCTGACCCGGAGGGAGAACTTAGCAGGAGTGGACGTTTTGTTCGCAGGAGTGCAGAAACTAGGAATGCACACAGATACAGCATGGCTTCATTACAGAGGCCTGATATATTATCATGCCTGTCATGTTTTGTGACAGTCGATAAAGGATCTGTGCTCTGGTATTGCATGTGTAGGGAAAGTCGAAAACTGCGTTCCACAGCCTTGACTCGTCATGACAACACCGCCCTTCCCTAGTTTTTCTTTTTAGTCCCCGTCGGGGAAAGGCACTTGTTTTATTATCAACAGCGAAAGACAAGTCCGCCCTACCCATGACTTGTCTTTTTATGGAGATGGTCGAAGGCTGAGGGGAGAGCGGAGCGGAGGAAGCGCAGAGGAGAAAGTTCTGGCAAGATCTGATCCACTGTTTTGCCGAGGGGAGATGGGCTACCAGAGGCAGGAGTCTTTCTCTGGGCCTCAACAAAATATGTTGTGTTTTAAGGAGTCTGATTTAGAGCTGAAGCTCTTGCCCTGGTTTCCTCATTTCTTCACGTATACGGGTGTTTCTGAAATGGAGTTGGCCAGTAGGTTCGAGAAAAGGTCAGACATGTTTCCTGGCTGTTTGTGTGAAAGCCATGAGGGCATGATGTCAATCACCGTGCTGCCGTGTTAAGTGCAGAAGTGTTACATCATAGTTTGGGAATTTGTGGAACACCACAACTGCGTTTTCTCCCTGATTTTCTGCAAAACGGCGCACTGAACTGGGATCAAGACAGAATTAATCAAGTTTACCATAGTAAAACGTTTTGTAATCCATTACTTCGCACACGCACACACACACACACACACACACGCGCTGATGTTTGCACTCAATCCACACAGCCACACATGGATGCATCATGAGTCATGCACACAAAAGCAGAACTAGATGTTAAATACTGAGAACAGATTGTGCCGTCCGGTGGAGAAATTCTCTGCTCTTCGTTTTCAACACCTCGGCCAGCTTTTGCTCTCTGGTTGACCTCAACGACACAGATACACCAAAGCTGTTAAGGCTCAGAAGGACACGCCTAACAGAACTGCACATGTTTCTATCAAGAGCAGTGTATTTGCATCTCGTAGCAGTCTTAAGAGGACAAAGGATGCTTGCAGACTCGAGGCTCATAATGGTTTCTGTACAATTCCAGAAAAAGAACAAAAACAAAACATGCATTTGCTTTGGAAAGAAGTGCAAACAAGCTCAGAAGTATGCACACACATTTCCCGGACGATACTGTTCGACACAACTCTGCTTCTCCTTGGTGGACAGGTTTATGTGGATGCAATATAAATCTATGCAACAGCACAGAAAAGCACTTTGCTTGATGTAATTGGAGGAAACCACAATAAACATACCAAATAGAGCCAAGAACAGTTGTTATGACCAAAATGAGAAGCTTAGTTCTCATAAATAGTGATACAATCCAGCAATGGTGGCTGTGAAGTGTGCGTATTGTTCTTGACTAGCAAATCCCCCAGATCATTTTTGAATTGAATTGGATGGAATTGTTTGAAAATACACAACATTAACTGTAATTACCTTTTAATTTGGTACATAAGTTCTAATGTTGTCCAACCTTTGTCTAAAAGTTCACAATGGGGCTACACTGACAGTATGGTTTCCACAAAAGAATCTCAGAGCCTGATAAGGCAATGTGTCACATGCAGTGAACAGTGGAGTTGACCATACAGCCAATGCAGATGTTGCTAACCGCGGCGTCAGAGTAGAATGCACTTTCAAGGGTTTCAAGGCAGCTCATCAACTTATTACAACAAGCGGGTGTGAAGAAGTAGCGTCAAGGTGAAGATTAGCATGCGGCTTTAAATAAACGGCCTCATTCTCAGTCAGTGTCATGATGGCCATTCTTTCCTGACAGAGATAAGCAGATAGCGGCGGGGTACGTGACTCGCCCGAAAGGTGCTCCCTCCATTGATTTTTGTTTGCATGTTGAGCAGAACAAAAACTCAGACATACAATACCTATGGAGACATATGCACTGATGGAATCAAGCCCAGACAGATAGACACAGATGATCTGACAGACAACAAGGAAAGGTGTTAGTCAAATTTCCAGTCAGGTTACATCTCAGAGAGCCTGGATGAAGGAAATATCCCAAGTTAGACAAGGAATAACACAGATGAAGCCAGGAATAACACAATGCTTTCTGTGACACACACACACACACACACACGCACACACTCACACAGTTGGTTCATTGGAGACACTGTGCACCGTTTGTGCCTGCAGCGGGTGGCTGTGCACATATTTGCACACAGGACAAACCTGTTTAATGTGTGTGCCCATGCATTTAACTTGTGAGTATGTGTGTAGACCAAGTGTGACCCGGGTTCAAGGGGCCTTTGACTAAGACTGGATTAGCTGCTCTCAAGGCTGCCACTGGAATGTGAGGATCAACAAGTCTGTTGTGGGAGTGCACGCGCAAACACACACACACACACATTTCCCGAATGGCACACTCACTATTTACCTTCCATTCTATTATTATTCCTCTCTCCCTCTGTTCTGATAATTTTCTCACTGGGAGTATATAGTTGAAATTGGATGTCATGAATCCAGCACTTGTTGCTCTATTTATCATTTACATCAGTATGGCTCGGTGTGGATACAAATGCAGCCTTGTTGACATTGAGACCATCTAGTCCTTCCTATTCACAACTATTTTTGCCATGCATCTTTTATAAGTATTGCGAAAGAAGAAAGGGAGAGGCATTGCATTTTGCTTCTGCACCACAGGGCTATGAATCAAAAAAAAGACAGAAAATAGGCAAAAACAATGAAGAAAGAATGAATGACAAAGCTTTATCAATGGGAAATCAACAGGGAGTGCTATCGCCATGTGCGCTGGTAGACACTTGTTTGTAGTAAAATGATGTGTATGTAAACAGGAACGATGCAGACCTGTGAGTTGACGGGATGAGTGGGTGAATAACTCCGTCCATCAGGCGGTAGTTGTGTTTGAAGCTTCCTACTTCTGCAAGGTTGCGTGTTCACTCGCTCATTACATACATATATATATTGCTTTTGATAATTTGCACATTTTGCAGAAAAGCTTTAACTCAAATTTCAAAATAGTGATACTGGCAGACATGACATGAAATCTTCCTTGAATACTAAAGGGAACTGAAAGCAATGAAAGACAGACAGCCGTCTTGTGTTTGTCCTGTCTCTCTCGCTGAAGGGGGTATGGTGGTATTTGGACGGATTAAGTTTGAAGGTCAAAGTTATGCTGAATGAGTGAAGTCAGCAGCATATGTTTCAAGTACCAGCATCTCTTTTTTATTTTTGTCCTTTCCCATGTCAAAATTTCAGAAGGTTTTTTTTATTTTGTTTGAAAAATGTGTTTCTAGTTTTATCCAATTGGCTGCAGTGATCATGAGGCAGTATTTGTTTATTCCTTAAAACAGGTGGAAAAAAGCAGTAATATTTCAACAAAAGCATCTGTGTCCTTTGCTATTAGCTCACTGTGTTGACTGAAAGTTGGCATCTACAAGTAGCATTGTCCAAAGTGGGACTTTTAAGTTTGACTAATAGATTTATATTTTTTTAACAAGCCTGGTATATCTGATGTATTAGGGTTTTTCACAACTAATCCACTGTGCTGCACTTATGCAAACAGTGATGTAGTTCCTGGAAAGCACTGAGATGTTTTGTGTAAATTTAACTCTACTCCCAATCATTTTTTTGTACAGTTCCTCAACCGTTACAGACGTTCTCCCTTTGAGGGATGGTTCCAAGGATTTACTTTCACTCACCGTTTGTCAAAGTGTCAGCAAAGAGCCGTGGAGCAAATTTTGGATCATTCTGTTTCATCATGTTTCAGTGCTGGACCTTATTAAATCCTTGTGGTGCGTGCTTTGTGGATCTAGTTTCCCCAACACTCACCACTGATCAGAGCTACACTCAAAAGACCCAGTGAGAAACGGACTTTGTTTGAGTTTTGATTGCTCTCACGGAGCGGTGCCAGTGGGAAGGTGATAAGTAGTTTGCCATGTTAGTCAGCCTGTGTTTAAAGTGTTCTACACTGTGTTGTTAACACTTTATGTAGTGGTCTTTACTGGCACGCATTCACACACATTTGGTCAGTTGAAGAGTTGGGGTTGTTGGAGAGCTGTGTTCATTCTCTTTCCTCCAGGAAATCAATAATAGACCAGCTGACCCGACTATGGCCCGCGTTACACGTGCACAGAGTCATGCACACATACACACACGCAGTGTCACGCCCACTGTCCGGAGAGAACAAAGCATTGTGGGGCAGTGACGGGTGTGGCGTGGGTCTCCAGGAAGTCACACTTGGCTAAAACTTCCTGGACTGAAACAAGGCTGATGGTTTTGTATGGCCAATCGGATTACTTCTGAAGTGTTTTCTCTTACATGCGGTGGTTCGTTGATTGTGAATGGTTTACATTTCTCTGTGATCCAGCGGAGAACTGCCAGTTTATGGACAGATTGAATAACGCTCACTGTTTTTCAGTTTTCTTAATTTCTTTTTCCCCTGGATTTAACGTACCAGTGCACCAAAACACACCAGACTGCAAGAACCTTCGACCTATATGAACATGGAGAACCATAGGGTCATAGTGACGTAATATATGTGACAAAAGCCTTTGGCTACAGATGCAAGCCCATGATGTGCATTTCCAAGTATCGAGCTTGAACAACAGTCTGTTGTTGTTCAGCCATCGGTAGACCCAGGGGCTGAAACCGTCCGTGTCTCAGCCCCGGTCATACATTCCAGTCCAGTCATGGAAGACTCCCAATCTCCATCGGAAGCTCCAAAGTCAGTCCAGACTACGCCTCCTCCTACAGGATGAGGCGTCGGGGCCCTTAAATTGTTTGGGGTCAAAATGATAGTAGAACACATTGATCACATGCACGTCATGAGTCACTAAAAAACACAAGGAGGCGGACTGAAAAAAAGACACGGCATCACACTGTCAACTAGTTCTACATCTGTCATGGTGACTATTATCTCAAGATTCTGTAAAATGCACAGGACTTTCTCTGCACATACATGTTTTCCCCCCTCAGTGTAGCGTACACGTTTAATCTTGTGAACATATGTGCGACTGTGCGCGTGGCTCGTGTGCAAGCGTTGCATTGAAGTTGTGCGTAAACGTTGCCATGTGCCTCATAAAGTAACCTCGACTCTGTCATCTTCATCGTCAACATCATGCGGATTCTGAGGAGCAGACCAGCAGGTTCTAATCCCCGCTCTTTAACTACCGCACAGGATTAACTGGTGGGGGGGGGTGTCTTGCACCCACGTGGAAAATAAAGAGTCTTATGGAGACTTTGCTCTGATCCCGCTGTGTTAAATGGATACGGTGGAGGAAACACACAGAGAGAGAGAAACCAAGGGAATGTGCTGTACTTGTGTCGGCTCATGTTCTCGCCACTGGGGTGAAAAATAAACTTGCTATTCCCTAATAGGATCAACGTCTTATCTTGCACACGCTTACTTTCATGAAAAAAATGTGTTAAGTCAACGCACTCACACTGATCGGTTATAATACGTGTTGATGACAATCATCTAATTTGAAACAGTTGACCTCCTTTATTGTAGAGTTGGCAATTCATCCAACCTACATGTCTTTGGACTGCGAGAGGAAACCGGAGCTCCAGTTCAAGAATGCTTCTGAAGTGGCTCAGTGACAGCTCTTATCTTAAATGGCAGTTGTAACCCGGCTTCCTAAAAAACCTCCCCCAAAAAACCCCAACTCATCTGACATGCAAAGTTTGTTTGCCTGGACGTTTTCAGTGAGGAAATCTTCTTAGGCAAGGAGGAGGAGGACCAGTACGCTGTTGCGAAACCGCCGTTTGACTGAAACTTCTACAGCCACAATGTGTGAAATCATGAGAAATTCGTTAAGCAGAGACAAATTTCAAGCTCTTTAAATACAAAAAATGTGCAGCTGTTTTAGGAATGACAGACTAATGACATTATTTGTTTGGAATTAGAAACTAATCGCCAGAAAGTATTGAATTTTATTATTTGCTTTGGGACATCTTCTGAGACATTTGGAAACATGTGAACTTTGGTTGTTTGGTTGTGTTGAGGTCACAATGTTTCTCATATTTTTTTCCAGTTCATGTGTCTGTCTGGACTGCAGGAAGTAGCAGGACAAAGTCGTCTGGGTCTCTTGTATGCTTGTTGTGACTGTTAATGAGTGTCTTCATACATGGGCGTGTCTCCATGTACATGTTTGCTTGTTACTGAAGTATTTTGACTTAGCAGGGTTTTAGGGGTCGTGTGTTGGTATGATGAGGGAAACTTAAGGGACCATGAGGGCAAATGTATTTGCATCAGAGGCCCGATGCGTTACGGCTCTGTGGGCACAGGGGCCAGTTCTGATCTCAGAATCTATTCAACATTCCAGGATTTATGGAGTGGCACACTATTTCTCTGGGAGTGTTTTTTTGTGAGGCCTGTGCATGTGTGTGTTTGCGTGTGTGTTTGCCCGTTCTCACGGTGCTGACTTAGTTGAGCGCTCAGACTGCAAAAGGTTTGATGGGAAAGTTATGCCCATGGGGCTACTTAAAGAGCCATTTCTACTGATTGACAGATAAAGTGCTCACACACAAACACACCACGCACTGCATACATATTGAATGTCAATCTGTGTTAATGGAGGAACACTGAATTCAACAATGTTATGGTATGTTAAGTTATGTTAACTTCAGCTCTGCCAAATGATTCATCAATAACTTGAGAAAAAAAAGATACTACTTTATGATGAAAATAATCTTGTGGGTGTCAACCAATGGTCCCAAAAGATTATGATTGTATTAACATTTACAGTATGCATCCAGTTTGCTGCCACCCCACCCAAAAACAATAATGCTCAATGCTCATGCACAGGTGGGAAGCCATTGAGGGATCATGTTTTTGTCATTGGACTCCTGCAGGCGGCCTGCATGGAGTATGGTGGGATCAGGACGGGGTTGAGGGTTAGGCTGAAGTTGTCATGATTTTTTCCATGCGATCAGTTTTGCAACTTGTTATTGGACACAGAGAGAAACAAATATGAGTCATTAAATTTGATTTCTATCACAGATATCCAATTTTCAGGCAGCTTGGAATGCATAATACCAAATAAGTCTGCAATTTCTCCAACTAAAATCAGTATTTGAATTAAACACTGATTGATGAAAAGATGAATAAACCCACTTATAGCCATTATCAAAAAAAAAACACTCAGGCACTTGTTTTTCCTTCCTCCATTTCCCCAGCTACAAGCATCTGGTGCCTAAAATCAGGCTCACCTCTGAGGGTTGAAAGCCGGCATTTGTCATCTGCTCAGTTCTGTTTGGCAGTGGTTAGCCTACCGCTGAGTTGTGACCTTAATTTGAGTTTCAAATCACTCCAGAACACAGATGGAGGCCTGGAGGAGCTCACATAAACACATGCATGCAGGTCTAGGACTGAGCCCTGATTGCTCAGACCGTCTCCACTGCTGCCATCAGGCCACAATCAGTTTGTCTCAGTTCAAGTGGAGCAGGCCACGCATTCTTCCACTTATTTATGCTGAAGTACACATGATCCCCACACCAACCCCCAGCCTGCACACACACATATATCAATCAGTAGAAGTGCCCTACTCTCCATACAGGATTAGTAATGATTAACCTGCTTCATTAGCTCAGAGGGCTAGTCTGGTAAGAGAGAGAAAGGAGGAGGATTTATAGATTTGTATACAGTTGAATAAGGCTTGATTTGTGCGTGTCTGTGTGTGTCCAACAAAAAGGGGGGAGATAAAATGCTGGATGACATATTGGCCCAGGAGTAAGAACAATGGGTGTACTTTATTTCTATAATGTTTATTAAGCTAAAAAAGAACACATTGTGATGGAATTAGGTCTTGTCCAAAAACAGTCTTAAACAATATTTAGTTTAACTGCTTGAAACCTGATCCTTTATGTCATATGATGATGTATTTTCATCTTCACTAAGAAGTAGTGCCAGTCCTTCCACATCTTTAATTGAGGCTTAGATGCGCACAGTAAAGATCTTGCCTCATCTTCATTACGGAGTCATAAAGAGGACTTTTGTTTTTAAGTTTAAGTGAGCACATACAACTGAAACTGTAAAACTGGGAGAGAAGAAAATGACTCCTTATACTATCAACTGTGGTGTTGATACAATACCTGATTACAAAGCTTTACTCAAATTACAACTTCGGATATTGAGGAACGTGCAGAGAGGAGATACAGCAGGATTTAGAGAGGAACAAGTGAAGTTAGCTATTGTTTTGTGCTCCATCCCAAGCAATTTGAAGGTTTCCCAACACGCCATGTAAGCAAATCAATGGTTTGCAAGGCAAAGTAGGGCTGAGGACAATTTACTAGCAGGTCAAACACCTCTGTATTCTTCTCTACCTCACTCTGGTTTTCCTCAACGTAAAGGGAAGAATCAGTGTTATAGCTTTGTACTACATCACTATGGGAGATATGTCACAAGTCTACATGATGCATAGTGCTGGTTAAGACGTTCTTCACTCCGAATACTTGAGCTGTGATGTTTCACTTCCCAAACTTCACACATATACAGGAAAAGACTGTGTAGCAACGCGGTATAGAGAAAATAGTTCCAACACAGAGACAAACAGCATGACAATTGTGTCATGACAAGTTATGGCAACTTCTGCCAGACAGAAATAGCACATGTAATTTTAGCCAGAATTAGGGGAAACGGTTAGTAGAGCCTTTTGCACAGACTTCAGATGTCTCAAGTCTGCTCTCCAGCACACACACACACACACGCTGTCCGCATACTTGAGGTTAGTATGCATAAAATTCAGTGTTGCAAACAGGAGTATTATGTCTTTGACATAAACCCAGTCTGCCAATAACAGTTGGCAGATTTTTGGATGTAATCTGTGGTCAGACTGCCATCTACACATTGCTTTGAAACATTACCACACACACACACACACACACACACACACACACACACACACACACACACACACACACACACACACACACACACACACACACACACACACACACAACCTCAAATTCTCCTACTATCAACTGTGGTGTTGATACAATACCTGATTTTCTTCGCTCTTGCAGCTTACGTAACCATTATGCAAGCTCCCAAGTCGTCAAGGTCGGACCTCATTACTGCTGCAGGCTCTTCATATTAATCTGTCTTTAAAATGTTTGAAGCTGGCCCGATGCTTCAGATGTGCCTGCCAATGATTAGGGAGGGTGGGGGGGGATATTTGGAGCACACACTCCAAGTTGCTCATTATTGCGACCGGGCCAGGAAGCCCTCATTAAATGCAAAAGCAGATAAAAATAACCAATGTGCAGTGAAAGATGATACCCACATATTCTGTATTTCTTTACTAGTGGCTCCCCACAGTGAGAAACATTTTAATATTCATACATTTACTGCAAATCTAAATAACAAAACCCAAGTCAAAAATGTATGATTGTTCAAATGTAAGGGCTCATAAACTTAAACTCAATCAAGCTGCCCATTGTTGAAATAACTTGTGTAATAAACTGTGGAAGTCAACAAAAAAGCAGAGTTTTGCATGTTGGTTCCTTTTGGAAAATAAGATGACTTGCCAACACAATGTGCTGAATCATTTAATCATCACTTTTGTTGTCATATTCTCAGATAGAAACGTTGGACAGACAAAACTGACTGAAAGTGCATTTCTTTCTGCACTGCTTTTATGTTTTTTAATGTTTTAATATTTCATATGTACTAGTATATATAAAAGAATAAAGGCAAATATTCATATTTGAGAAGCTGAAAAAACAAATTTGCCATTTTACTTTATAAATGACTAATCTAATAATTTAATATACTTCCAATAATGTAAATTTTCTTTTTGTTGATCGGATATTCGTTTTACTGCACAGATCAATCCTTTCAGCATTTAGACAACCAGGTATGTCTTAATCACCAGCTGCCTTTTCTTTGCATTGGAATGGATGGTATGATAATTGCATTTACAACCACAACAACATCTTATTTTCCTCACATAATACTCCATCTGCATGCCCTCCCATACTAGAGGCTGATAACCTCACATTTTACGACCAATGATAAGCCTGATACCGCTGACTTGCTTTTGCATCGGGTTGTGTAACCTGTGCATGGAAAACAGTGATCCATATAATTCAGAGGTTATTTCCCCCTCAGGCGGCGTCAGGGACAACCCAAAACAGGTGGGTGAGACTCTTAATCGTTGCTGTGTGGCAGATACATGTACAAACACACACACACTGACAAGTGAGGGTGGTCACTAATTACAAGCAGGTGTGAACCTTGAGTAGGTTCCAGGTCAGCGAAAGCAATCTATTACATGCATGCGTAAAGCCAACCTGTAAAAGACCAAAAAAAAAGAAAAAGAAAAGTGTTGAAAATACGAGTGCATTCCTCTGGATCAGTGTTGTGGCTCAGAAACTCTGCTCAAGGGCCATTTAAAGCCAGCTGCATCGCAAAAGGGGAAAGAAAACAAACCAAAAATTAGGACGTGAAGAATTTTGGAATGTTCCTTTAGCGTCTGCATTCACCAAAAGTGACCTCTTCCTGGGCCTCTGGTACCTTTGCTCAAATATCACCACACACGTCAGTGGTGATTGTAGTTTATACAAAGCCAGCCAGATTGATTTAACTATTACAGATGTGTGTGTATGCACATGGTTGTAGAGAACACATCTGTAAATCAGAGACACGGTCCTGTCCAGGCCGTAAGTTGCTACCTGTGTTTTTCCTCCCACTAGCAGATTTCTTATCTGCATCCGAGACATTTTACTCAGAACCACAAATGTGTACTTCATGGTAGCAGTAGAGGAAAAGTCAAAAAGATCACCATAGTCATCAGGATTCGCAAATGTCTGCACAACACTAAGACAATCCATCAATGAAATGCTGATATATTTTACTGGATATGCGTAAACTTTGACCTGCTGGTGTCACTAAATCAAAAGTCAGGGATCGCCAAAGTAAGCAGGATCCATCATCTAGGAACCATGAATGTTTGTCCAAAATTCCATGGCAATCCATATCCTGTTGGATATTTCAATTTGTAAAGCGGTGAACCGATATCCACATTTTTAGTACTTGGAGAGAAAAAGTCAGATTGATGCATCGCTCACTTTCACTGTACAGTCCCAGAGCAATGGATTGATTAAAGTAAAAAGCTGTTACAGTATATCAGAACATTTTGAAAAACAAGGTTCACAAAGAAACACATTGAAAAAAATTAATTCCGCCTTGTCATTTTTCATGCTTTCTTTAAGGTCTTGCAGGATTTTACACCCAGCACCGCTCAAGCCACTGGATTAAAGGCTTTAACACAGATTCTTCTTTCTTAAAAGAGGATTTGCTACATTGTCTCGATTTACTGATGGACATGGACGAAGTAGGGATATTTCTAACAGCACTTGAAGGCAGCGTGTGTGTGCATATATTACTTTGAGGATTGTTTTCTCTTGTTATCTCTCCCATTATAGTCACACAGTTGTACAGTCACGAATCATCAGATTGGGACTTAATAACAACACAGTTTTGTCAATGCGTTGCCATGGCGTTTCAGGGCCAATAATGGTCACACTGATGTCTATATGGAATATTGAGCGGAAATAGGGGTAGCTGTGTTGATTATTATTGGCTACATTATTACAGGGTGCTGTCAATAAGTCACAAAGGAAAGTAATGATCCAGAGAGGTCAATCACGTGAAAACATGTATGGTTGTGATTACTGTTCTCAAATCAGTACGGCGTAAAACCTAGAAGAGGTTTTTTGTCTGTCTCAGTGATGCTATTCACATTAAGTTGACATTGATTTACGCAGTGCAGCACAGCAACAAGTGCCCCACTGCCTGTGTGTGTGTGTGTGTTTTGCAGGTGCGTTTCCATAGTAATATTTCTCTCACTTCCTGGCCCCTTTTGATTTGCTGTGTATGCGTTGCCACAGAAACTGATATATTCCTTTGCCAGTGGCTTTTTTTGCGCCATTGTCCCTTTTGTCTAAAATAGAACAGAAACCACATGCTGCAGTGCACTGTATGTCAAAATGGCATTAGTCATCTAACTGCACGGTGCCAGTCCAGTCAGCAAAGACATTCATCTTTTCCAGTTTTAAAATCTGTCAGATGTGAGCGCAAAGCAAAAGCAACAAAGACAAGACAAGAGTTGAATCCAATAACAGAAGCCTCACATACCATTTAACATGCACTGGTTATATTAACTGTAAGTCCCCCTGTTGGACATTTATTTAAACATTTAATAACTTGTTTACAACACCCATGCACTCTCACCGAGCTGTTGTTTGGCTTTGATGAACTCCACACTTAAATCACTCTTTGCATTCTTCTACCCCACATGTCTAATCATTTGTCTCTCCCGCTTCCCTGCAAAGCGTATTCATGATTTACTGCGGTTTATTTCTGCTCATGCAAAAATTGCATTAAGTGTAGCAAACTGGCAGAAAATGCCATTTGTTAAAGTTAGGATTATCTGATTAGATCTGCTCAGCCAATCCAGCGAACAACATCGGTGGGGTGGGGGTGGGGGGTTCGACAGCTCTAACAAATACAGAGGCAAACAAATGATGGCAGTTATGTAAAGGCATAGCAACTGACTATATTTTGGAGACAAACAGAAGTAAAATGATTGTGACAGATTTGTCTCTATAGAGGCTATTCAAACAGTGTTACGTCTCACTAAGCGTCTACGTCATACTGAGGTCCCAGATTATGAATGCTTTGGTTGTATGTTCCACAAGCATTCAGTGCTATGATGTGTAACGCGATTTTATGATCCTGTACATGTGATCTCATTAACCTCTGTGGGTTAGAGAATAACATTAGGAGATTGGTCACGGCAATGTCATCCATGTATGCTTTAGCTCATTAACTCCGCTGATGGAGCCAAGCATCAAATATAATAGAACCCGACTATCATTATCTCTGAAATCTCCAACCGAATAGATGACTGTTATTTGATGTGAGCAGTTTTCTAACAGGGGAGGATGAATCTCTACTGTTTAAGATGAAATCATGAACTCAACATGACTTCTCACCGTGGCAATCAGCTGCTGTGTTTGCGTCTGCTGCTGTTAAGGCCAGGCTCGGATGTCTGACGAGGTAAACTTGGCCGTCGGCTCTCAAAGCTTGAAAGCCAAAATAAATCCCAAATCTCTGATTTTTGCTCCATTAGGTGGAGTGATAATGTGGAAAAGGGGTTTATTTAAAGCTGAAATCTCGTAACTGTGCTAGATCATGTTTGAGTATATCATGTTTGAGTCTAAAACAATTTTCATCCTTTTTATGTCACTCCCTTTTTCTTTTGTTTCTGTGTTCTACACTCTAATAGCTCATACATTTTTTATGGGAGTAGGGGGGGGTTTAGCAATCTGTGGGATAGTTATATTCATTCTACTACTGTTTTTAGACTCATTCAAGTATTTTAAGACTCAGTATTGGTCTCTTTTTAGGCCGCAAAAGTCTGTATGAAAAGTGTGGGGAAGTCTTTAAATAAAACATTAAAATAATGAATTCTTTATTATAATATAATGTATAAATGGACAGTTAGTGGGAGATTTGGGGACCTTAGAATTAAATATCTGCTCTTTTAAGAAGATGTGGTTCTGTTGGCTCCATCAGACCCTGACTTTCAGCACGCATTTGGGTATTTTACAGTCGAGTGTAAAGCAGTCGGTATGAGAGTCAGTCTGAGGCCATGGTTATCTGCTGGAAAATGGTGGATTTCGCCCTCTGGGGTAGGAGTGAGTCACTGCCCTGAGAGAGGAAGTTCAACTATCTCGGGTCTTGTTCATGAGTCAGGGTGAAACTGAGCGGGAGATAGACAGGCATCAGCAGTGATGTAGGCGTTGCCGGGCTGGTAATGCTTCAGGGTCTGTAATAGCCCCCCCCCCCCCCCCCCGACCCTGCTCTGGATAAGCTGAAGAAGATCGTGGATGCTTATTTAAATGTGTGAAACTACAAAATTGACATGTGCAACAGCTCTAGTTTGAACACAACTGATCTGCATTGTTAGCCACAGAGATAGCAAGCCACTTCCCAAAGTAATGACACAGAACTGTGGTGCATAAAGACAACAAGTTAGACCACGATAAATGCTATCTTATCATATAACTGCACTTCAACATGCATCCATGCAGCCAAATGTTTATTCTAAAACCAACATCGAGATAATAAATATAACAGTGATAACACAGCGGTTGCAGATGTGGTGTGCCTTTTTGACCCCTTCAAAACTATATGGACACATATCCTCTATGACAAAGACAAGTGATACAACATCATCCAACAAGAATCTACTTTGTCAAAAGCTAAACTGTGCGGGTTGGTTTTGGAACGTCTCGGTTTGTACATTTGAATGGGCGGCGCTGCAGGTCACACAGGCTTTCAGCTCATTGTTGCCAGAATCCAGCATTGATTCCAGAATTTAAATCCGGCCCCTTCGTTCTGCTGTCAGCATTCCACGGGTTTCATAGGTTGACACTTAAGAACTGAAGCTCATCCATCCCCTTAAGAAATCCTGCTGGTCAGGACCAGCTCGACCGAGGAGGGGCCCCTCTTATTTAACTTTTCCAACTGTTTGTCTTTGCTTTTGCAGCGTGTGTGAGTGCAGGCATGTGTGTATGTGTGTATGTGTGTGCGCCCCCTTTCAAGCTGGGTGTGAGGTCAAGCGGCAGGGAAAAGGGTTTCCTCGGCCAGCGATAAGGAATTGCATACACACTAACAGCTGTGCTAGATGAAATGCTCTATCAAAAAGGGGGGGGGGCCAGCGCGCAACTCGCTCTTTGCGGGACCTCTGACGGACTCATTCATGCACACTCAGGTGGCTCTCCAGGTTGCCTCTGTCCACATCTTTGTTTTTCC
Source organism: Anoplopoma fimbria (assembly GCF_027596085.1). NCBI lineage: Eukaryota > Metazoa > Chordata > Actinopteri > Perciformes > Anoplopomatidae > Anoplopoma > Anoplopoma fimbria. The sequence continues at coordinate 11,097,376 of NC_072470.1, read as the reverse complement.
TCCCACGGCTGAATGATGGCTCTGTTGCTTCACTGCACTGAGTGGGGTCAAATAACAAGAGAGCTGACAGCGGGAGGATTGACTTCAAGAAAATATGTTGATAGGGGCTAAATCATGAAGGGAAAAGTGACATAAAGTCTTCAGTGTGTCTCTGAGAAACCCATTTTTTCTAGAAGACGTGAAGAATAAACATCATTCAAGAGGGCCAAATGATTAAATAACATTTTTGAAAAGGTATAAACTGATGTAAAATGGTTTCTCTCTACTTGCAGCAGGACCATATATAAACACAGACACATTAGAGTGCACTTGTAAGCCCTCTGTCTGGATAAGGCATTAGATAAATTGCAGCAGTGTGTCCTCTCTTTCTCTTCCCCCGTCTTCCTTAACCTCTCCCTCTTCCTGACCTCTCCTCTCAGCAGACACAGAGGAATGCATGACCAGAGATTCAGATGACTCAAATGCTCATCAAAGCCAAAGCGCTCTCTGGGCTCGCAACAATTCATTACGATTCACTTCGATTCAATTCCACCTTGATCACGGATTAGAGCCAAAGCTGCGACGTAAACCTGTCTGAGGCTGAAAAATGAGCGCGGTGACTCAGAGTGCTTTCTATACGCTCTGGCCTCATAGTAACCTCATCTCTTCCTCCAGATATGCATTCTCAACGCCAGTTACGTGTGTGGAAAGCATATTGCAAATCCATCAGTGCGAGGACACTTCATGTCCCCACTTGCTCCTTTTTTTTTTCTCTCCGCCTATGTCTTTGTACTTCAACTTTATACATTCAGTTTGTCTCATGTTCTACTGCTGTGAAAAGGGCCGTCCTGCACACACGTTGTACTTTGCAGACTTTTCACATACGCTGTTTATCTTTTTGGACCGTTAGAGTTGGTTGTACTACATGTTATCTAATATAATCTACTCTCAAACTAATCATCTATGAGAATCATTTAAAAATGTTTTTTTCTAATCCTTTTTTTATTACTCAAAGAATGCAGAGGCCAAGAGTTTACTCAGTTTCACATGCATCAAGTCAAGGAAACCTTAATGTTCTTCTTTTTTTCCCCACTTACAAACATTTTTCAAGATGAAAAACAGTAGTAAGGAGGGGTTCATCATGTGATATGAAAACACACCCTACATTCAATGAATATGTTTAATGTTCTGATCCTAATCCTTGTGTTAACTCTTTTCTCCCTCAGGGTGATTTCACCTGGAGCAGCCTGTCGGGGCGGAGCGTGCGTCTGTCGCCGGTCGCCATCCAGAGCCTGTCGGAGCTGGAGAGGGCCAAGCTGCAGGAAGTAGCCTACACCCGATTACACCAGGACTATGACCTGGGATGTCAGATTACGATGCCAAAAGGTGTGAGAATGTGTGTGTCGGAGTTAAACGCTCAACTCAATTTGTATGCTGGTTAGTTCCAAATGGGTGGGATTCAGCATTCTTCAGATAGCATCAGCTTTTCAAGGCGCTTATATTTATGTGACTGTTAACTGCGTCGAAACACATCTGTGACTGTCTCCGGAGCTGTTCTATGTAGAAAACACTACCAATTTTAAATTCTGAACCAGAGTTTGCTGTTTAAGCTTGCACAGCTACTTCCATGTGTCCCATAAAGCTCGAGCCTCTGACCACATCCTATTTTCATCCCTCAAGTGTATTTAGGGGAAGTCATGTATGCTCTATGTTTGGGGAAGTTATGATAACACATGGATTTAGAAGTAAACCGTACTTCACATTGGGATCATGTGCTTCCTGTTAGCCCACCCCCACCACCCCCGCTCGTATCGACACGCGACTCCCTTTCCGCTGCGTTCAGTCACCCCGCTTGTCACCATGTACACTCTTTTAAAAAGTGGCACAAATGTTGTGGGCCTATCTTAAATCCAAACAACTCTATGTTGATCTTGTAAAGCAAACCATTCAGTGAGTAAGAGTTAGGAAAATGACAAAATTAGACAAATTAGTCCAGATATAGCAGGCGTGGGCACTTAACTGAAACTGGTTGAGTTGGTGGTTTGTTTCCCACTGGGCCCGCCCATGCTAAAAATGTCTACATGAATAACAGTTTATAGAAGACATGACAGAAGCGCGATCAGACTGAGTTTGTTTTTTTATTATTTATTTGGTATTGCAAATCCCATATATCCCAACTTCGACTCCCTAATACGCCCCCAAATACTATGGATCCTCTATTTCCCAAAATGCAACTCAATTGCATCTTTGGTTAGGATTCCCTTTCCTGGTAAATGCCCATATCTTTGCTCCCAGTTTGAAACACAGGCTTCCTGTTAAAAAACGGAGGTCTTAAGCCAAAACTGAGATGACCTCATCAGCCTCTTTTTCTCAGACTTTAGAGAGCTCTCCAGAGACAAAAAAAACATTATTCAACTTTTTTTTTACAGGTTGAGTAGTAAAGTAAACTGAACTTCATGTAAAATGATGAAACCCTTAGGTTAGCCAGACTTTATCTTGAGGAGAAAACGTGCTGTACTTGTGGTACTGTAGGTGTTTTTGCCCACATTTTTCCAGAGCAAACAATTTTTGTTTGCTCACTTTTAGCTCCAAATTAAAGTGTTTGTTTCAGTGGTTCCTAACCTTTTTGGCTTTTGGCCCCCCCTGAATGTTTTCATGTCAAAAAGTAATTTTCCCTCACTCTGATTAATTGATATGTTTTTTTAGAGGTCCGAGAAGGTAAAATGATCCAATTAGTCAGATTTGTAGAGGAAGAAAACAAAACATGGTGTACTTCTTCTGCATTCCTGTCCATCGTATGACCCTCCACATCTCTCTCTGACCCCTTGTGGGGTCCTGACCCCCAGGTTGGGATCCTTTGATTTAGAAAATATGGCTATGCAGTTGGCTTGTTTACAACCAGCATGTATTTCTTGCCCCACCAGACTTTGTTTGAGTCATTCAGCTGTGTTTCCAGACCTCAGCAATTACTTTGGTTCAAAATAATGTTATAATCGACAGAAATGAGACCCAAAGTTGGATTAAACCAGAATTATACTTTCAGCTCAAGAGTTAATCTTGTTATTAGAATGGTCTGTCCGTGCACACAGATGCACATCATGCAAGTGTGCAGCATTGTTCCCTGCACTGTATATGAGTGGATCGGCTGCCGTAGCAGCAGTATAGTGCACCAAGTGGATTATCCAGGGCCTTGCATTCCAGCTGAAGGTTAAACCTCTCCCCACCATGATTTAATGCGTACTTGTCTGTGTTGCTTATGAATTCCAGAGCCCCTAACAGCCGCCATGTGCTAGCTAGGGAAATATTTCAACTCGTGTGTAAGAGTTTCTTGTGCGTGTGCTGCTTCAGCATCAGCTTTTTTTCTGTCCTGCTGTTTCTCATATTTATCCCAGTGCCAGGGGTCATGTTTCTAGTGTTTCTTCAAGCAGGAAAAACAGATTGATAGAACCGAAAAGGGAGACAAAGAGGGATGGGACGAAGGTGCACTAAAGCAAGAATGAAGCAAAAGGTCCATCAGACGGTTGCACAACCGGTTGGGAGTTGGACTGGGAAGGTTTGGAGGTTCGGGGGATTTCCGAACGGCTTTCGGAGCCATCTGTCAAAAATCCAAACCATTTCCTATCTCTGCTTCTCTCCTGTCTCACTCTCTCTCTCTCCCCCTCGCTGCCCTCACTCTCCATCAGAACATCTGCTTTCTTTCTCCCATCTCACACCCCCTCACTCACCGTTTCCCACCTATTTTTCCTTCATTCACCCTAAGATTTCTCCTCATGTCCCTCTGACTCCCAGCTAAGAGTCTTAAAAAGGACACGTACGTACCTCATATATAACCACGGTGGCATTAAATTGATTATCAAAGAACAGCAGCCTGGCTGAACTTGTTCAGATTTGTCAGAGACGGTTGGACACAGGGGGAAACTGAAGCTGCTCCCTGACGTAACAGGCTACCACCTCGCCTGTTGTTGGGGCCGGATGAAGATTCCTGAATCCCGCAAGTGACTCATTTGATACAGCTGAGGGGAACATCTGGGGGTTCAAACTGAGGCTGCTAATCTAGCAGACCAAAGCGAAGGCTCTCTCAACGGGTTCACGATGATCTGATGTGTAAAAGAGTTGGTTTTGGATAGCAAAAAACCAAACAGCGGAGTGACCGAATGACGGCATTGAAAGCTGCTGAGGTTTCGAAAACTGACATCCTGGCCTGAGACGAGAACTCGGAGACTTTAAAGTTGCATGTGGCACGATTTCCAGATTTCCCCGGTCATTAAGCAGCGAGTTCAGGACTCATACATCATGTTGACAGCTGACAAGTGGCTTCCCTCCTTTCAGAGCACGGATGTAAAGCATTCACGTACACAAATTGCAGTTCATTATTTCCAAAAGAAGGAAAACCCTCACACATACAAGCCGGTGTAGATAAACAATATAAGTGATTTAATATGTTTTTCCTGCCAGCTAATACCGTAGCTGAACCTGTCTGACATTTCAGTTAAATGGATTTGAGTCCATTGACAGCTTTCCCCCGCCCCCGTGGCTTATTTATGTCTGCATTCCCCACATAAGCTTATTAGATATAATAAGCGCGATAAGATACGGCCGATATGGAAACCATTTGTTTCAAATGATTTATTTTCTTGTTTTTTTTCCGGCGCAGATGGACAGAAGAGGAAAAAGTCGCTGAGGAGGAAGTTGGACTCGCTTGCAAAAGAGAAGAGTAAAGACAAAGGTACGCCAAGTTCTTTTAACACTTTGCCAGTTTCGCAGGGATTTCTCTCTCCATCTCTGCTTTGTCACGTCTCTAGCGTCGCTGCCAGCGAGACAGAGGTGGTCTCCGCCCCTCAGGCAGGTGAACAGCAGGGTTATAAAAACACAGTTTCTGTTTACTGGGCTTTGACAGTTTATATTTAGCTTAAGTGGAGGGACTCCTTGTAAGGGGACTAGCTCTGAGAAAGCAGCCACTCTGCTGCACTAAGCAAAGTATATTTGGCAGGAAGAGAATCTCAGTCAAAAAAGAAGCCCGGTTGCAAAGAGGAGCAGGAGGCAAAATTATTATTTCTTTGTCAAATAAGCACTGATCCCAGGTCTGGTTTACAACAAATACACGTGGAAATGTCAAAAATACACACAGCAGTGACGTTTTTTTCTTTTCCCATGTAAACTGCTACATACGAGTAAATAGTGATGACTAGTTCACACTGGTGAGTTCAGTGGCTTTAGGTAAGTTACATAAAATCTTTTAAGCCATTGAGCCAAGCTTAGTATTTATGAACAGTTTCTAAACGTAGCAAGTAGGCAAACAGTATCCAGAAACCAAGAAACTGAAACAATTTGCATTATTTGTCATAATCAGTTGTATAAAAAAAATTGTTTATATATATTTGAGCAATATGCTATCAAAATTCTACGTTTTTTTGTCAAAATTGGACACAAAGTACTTCTCCAATTAGTACAAGAAACAGCTGTCCAGTTTTATATTGGGAAGATGATGAGGCTAAAGTATGACACAGCTGTGTTGTCTGAAATAAATGCCAATGCATTGGCCAGTCAGAACCTTCTATTGTGTATGGCATCCGAAGCAACTGTTTATACTGATTATATTGCTCCAGTTGGTGATAATGACGAGGCAAACTTATTCCCAGACCGACATATTTGTTTGTTACATTTCTGTCAGGGGAGAGCTCTTGAGTCTGGGTGTAGGTGGGCTGCCTGGCTCTACCCCTCCGGAGCAGATGGCTCAGATGTACCCGTGGTCCAACCTGCCAAACGGATTCTAAGTTTAATTTTCTCCCATGGTATCTGAATACAAAGGCCTGTATTTCACTTTGAAGCAGGCTAAGCCTTTTTTCTCTGCAAGAGACACACAGAGAGAAGAATGCTCGCTCCTTTGATGCAGCCACAGTAATCTGAGCTGTTGTGACCAGACCTCAGTCAAACTATATTTGCAAATAAGATTTAATATATAATCTGCTTTGGGTACTTTTTGTTTTACTTCGTTTAGTAATCAACTGTCAGTCAAAGTTAAGATTTACAAACTGGTTTCTTAAACACTTTTTTGGCACTTGTAATGTCCTGTGTGGTAAACTAACATGTTATTTTTAACTTTCCTGACTTTCTGCGTGGACTTACAACACATTCAAACGCACTGCATCGACATGAATGAGAAATTATTATTAAAACAAGAGTGCTGAAAACCTAGACTGATGCTGTAGGCCTGGAAAATGTAGGTTTATGAAAAACTGACATGTGGTCTGGCTGTGGATGCACCGTGAAGAGCTTTGCATTACGCTGGAAAAGAACTGTACGTTATGCGATCCAGATTGTGTATATGTGCACGTCTGTGTTTGTGTGTGTTAGGGTTACATAAACCCTGCTAACACTTTGAGGTTGCAGAGCAAATTCGTTGTGTCACAGCGTTAGTGGTTATGTTGTTCATGAACACAGCCTTCCACTTGTGGTTGTGGAATGCATCTCGCTTTCTCTCCCTCTGTTTTCCTCCGACTCTCACACACACACACACACACACACACACACACACACACACACACACACACACACACACACACACACACACACACACACACACACACAGAACAGCTGGACTGTTTTTTTCTCAGCTGCTGGGTTTCTGTATAATTGAATATATAGCCTGTGATGGCCCAGCATGACATCATTCCTCTCTGAAGCGTATCTTTCAAATGCTTGCGTCCTTCAGCAGTACAGCACACATTTGCACAAGTCCCAAGTTAATTACAATGGTTTTGCTTCACCAGATTTTTGTGTAAACTCAATTCAGAATGAGTCTGTTGCTCTTCCTTGCCAAAACAAACGCCACTCTGCCTCTTGTCATGCTCAGAAACTAGTGGAAATGGAACAAAGGAATACGATTTGCGTACATATGTGTCAGCGCTGAGCAGCTTCTAAAAATGGCACGGCGTTGCTTGTGGGTGCGAGTGATCAGGGTTGTGTTATTTTGGTCAAAGGCAATAGAATTAGTGGTCCGTCTTAGTCACGTTTGCCAACTTTCCTTCTGTGATGTCTTATTTTGGAAAACAGATGTACTGTAGTAGTGCAATACCAGTTTTAACTGACATAGTGAACATGTGTTGTGAGTCTATTTCATGTAAAAGGGGAGCTCCTACAGAAGTCACATGTTAAATTGGATGTGTTTGATGTTTGATGTGTTTGAAGTTCTCAGAGATTTTTTGTGATAGAGTTTTTCTTTCTTGTAGCTAACTAATAAAGTTTTATTTCTTGTCTTTTTGCCCTCATCCCATTTCTTTCCTGCCTTTATGTCTCCACTACATTTTTCTCAGAATGCATACCCCAAGCCTTCAGTATAGTGCTCTCCCAGGTCATCGCCAATGACAGAACACACAGGCAGCGACAGGACGGCTATCGTCAGGACCCGCCGCAGCGCGAGGAGCACAAGGACTCCTCTGACCTCGTCTCGTCCATTTTACAGGTATATCGCTTTATCTACCTCTCCCTGGGTTGCCTATTTACTTTTGTTTGAGGCATTTTTAAAGACAAATATCTACATAAAATAAGACATATTATACACTCTGAAGGAAAAAACAAATCTAACTTTTGGATCATCTGTCCTTTAGTTTGCCACCAAGCGTCCGTCCACTAAGGAGTTATCCAGCAGTAACTCCTCTTTGAGTTCCACATCGGAGACAGCCAACGAGTCAACGTCACCCAACACGCCTGAAGCTCCACCCCGAGCACGCAGGAGGGTGAGACAAAATAACATAAGTAACCCCAGAGAGCAACAGAAGCTTGGATCAGGTGTTTTATTCAGTTGAACCTGTCTGAATGAAATGCACGGTTAACCTTCAGGGAGGCATGTCAGTGGACTCGATCACAGACCTGGACGACAACCAGTCCCGCCTGCTCGAGGCCCTGCAGCTCTCTCTGCCGGCCGAAACGCCAAACAAGAAGGAGAAGCACCGGGACAAAAGGCTGAGCCTCAATCCCATCTACCGTCAGGTGCCCCGGGTGGTCGACAGCTGCTGTCAGCACATTGAGAAATACGGTGAGCAGCTACTTTCCCAACTGTCACCAACATATATCATCTCCTGTTACGACTACGACAGGCGCTGGAGACAGCTATTGTTTGCTGGCTTTGAGTTGTTTGTACCCTTATCCACTCAGGTTTGCAGACTGTGGGGATCTTTAGAGTGGGAAGCTCCAAGAAGAGAGTCCGACAGGTGAGGTCAATTGGTGTTTTGGTGATGATTTTGCAGAAAGTGAAATAACTGTTCTGTGCGAAATCTTCCAATACAATCTGTTATTCAAGCATTCTCTACAGGTCTGTGTTGAAACAATCCAATGTCAACATGTATGCATTAGCCGCCATTGTCAGCGTATTGTGAAATGAAAAAATGTGTTAGCTCAATTTGAGATGAGTTTGAAAGCAGGTATACAAGTGCTGAGCACATGAAGTCTATACATTTATCATCATGGCCAAACCTAATTCCCTGGAAGTCATCCAAAAGTCAGATCCTAGAGAATAAGATGCGTACTGGTACAACTAGTTTGTTTCTACCAGGTCACTTGGAGGTCCAACAGGAAATGAGTGCGTGTGGGTGTGTGTGCTACCTAGAATATAATGTGCATTGTTATATGTGGAGGATGTTTCTGATTCCCCCTCTTCCTCTCTTTCTCCTCTGCCCTCTCTTTTCTTAACTACCCAACTGCAGCTACGTGAGGAGTTTGACCGCGGCATCGACGTCCAGCTGGATGAGGAGTTCAGCGTTCACGACGTGGCTGCTCTGCTGAAGGAGTTCCTCAGGGACATGCCCGACCCGCTGCTCACCAAGGAGCTCTACACGGCCTTCATCAACACCACATGTGAGCGTCATCCTGCCTTTATTCCCCCTTCTCCACATGACCTCCGTTCTCCTTTTGTTTCTTCATTCTGTTTCTATTTTCTCACTTGTTAAACCGATCCTTCCTCATCTGTGTTGCAGTGTTGGATTCAGATGAGCAGCAGACTGTGACTCAGCTACTGGTCTACCTGCTCCCAGCATGCAACAGCGATACTCTCCATCGCCTCCTGGAGTTTCTGTCCACCGTTGCCGACCACGCCCACGACCGGCAGGACAAAGACAGGCAGGAGGTGAGCGCCAGCTTTTTATCAAAAGAGGGAATATGATTAAAAAAATATCCTTCATTAACTCCATGAACTAAAAAGCAGTATATAAAACAAAGACGAGGAAAAAGATCATGTGCAAATCATCCAAAGCAGTTGCTTTTAGTCACGTTCAAACAAGTGCAAACAGCTTATGGACGACTCACTGGCGTTTTGCTTGCCTTGTGTTTCAATCTCAATCGTGAGGACATTTCCAAAGAAGTAATAGAAATCAGTTTGTGTGGCTGGTATGTCCAAATATTCATCTAAAAGTGAGTCAGCGTTGGAGGATGGCTGTCGACTACAAGTTAGAAATTGAAACTGTTGGTTTTGAACCCGTGATAGAGGACACAAGGGGAATAGAGGTCAGGATACAGGAAGGGACATCATGACCTGTGATAGTTTAAATTGTAATCAAATCTCCTACACTGCCTTTAGAAGTCTTTAATTCCCATATCATGTGCCTATCAATCTCACCACTGTGTGTGTGTGATGGTCAAGTGTGAGAGAGAAGTGTGTTTCGGCATGTTTGTGCACAGATGGAAATGTGTTTTTTTTGTCTGTGTATGTGTTTTTTCCCTTCACGACTCCACGGCTCCAGTATCTGTATCTGAGATCGTGACAGGAAGTCGGAGTGTTTCACACCCGGGCCCTGGAACAACACTTCTATACTTTTGGCCGCTTGCGGCTCCCGTCTCTCCCCCCTGGCTGGGAGTGGAAAGGGAGGAAAATTGGAGAGAAGCAGAATTATGAATTCTCTCTCTAAAAAAAACATTGTTCAAGCTGAGAAGGGAATGTAACTTTAGATGCTAATTGTGTCACAGGATGTACACCATCACCCAACCCTGGTACAAACTGTTTCAGATGTCATACACTCCATCACTTTTAGTGTTGACAAACCCCATGTGCCTCTCTTTATCCATCTTTTGCTCAAAGTGACAAGAAAAGAGAGGGGGGAATGTGACAAGAGAGACAGAATGTTAGAGGGAGAGGTGAGAAAACAACATGAAAGGATGGATGGAGGCTGTAGATGCAAGTGGGAAATAGAGGAAATGTCTCAGAGGACGGTGTAATTGCAGCTGTGTGATGTCATTTCTGCAGTACTTTTCAGGTTCTACAGCCTCTCAGCCTCAGAGCTTTTCAGACCTGTAGTTTGTTTGATTTTTTTACTTTTATTTTGAAATTGAATCCTATCACAAATACAAATATACATATTATTTGTAATTTACATACAAATAAAGTATGTACAGCCTCCTCATTGGCTTACAGAGAAAGTACCTGATTATTTATTGTTTGTTTCTCCAATGACAGATAACAGGGAACAAGATGACGTCTTTGAACCTGGCCACCATCTTTGGCCCAAACCTGCTGCACAAGCAGAAGAACTCGGACAAGGAGTTCAGCGTCCAGAGCTCGGCCAGGGCCGAGGAGAGCACGGCCGTCATCGCCGTGCTGCAGAAGATGATCGCCAGCTACCAAACCCTCTTCATGGTCAGTCAGTGAGCACGTTTCTAACACCCACTCACTTCCTGCTTTCATTCTCCCGCTCCTCCGGCTAAACACACACACAGTCTTACATCCACTCACGCACACTTTCACTCTCACATTCCTGCGTGGGCTTAAAGGAAGACAATCCCTCCTGTCTTAGCAACAATGGTTGTGTCTTAGGTAATGAAAACAGTTTAGTGAAGACACAGAAACAGAGTCAATAAAGGAAGTGAGAAAATACAAATAGAGTGCAAGATGACGGATGGATGGAGTGTTTTTGGTTTAAGTCATACCTGAATTCTTCTGAGTAAATGTAACAAGAAAGTAAACTCTTGCCAGTTAGCCGACAATAACATGAACTACTTTTCGGTGCATTACTTGGACTCATATTTTCCAAAATAAAAGCTGAAAATTCAGGTTTTAAGAGGCGACAGCTTTCTCGAACACTCCAGACAGGCAGTTCAGGTCATTTCAGGTCCGAAACCTTAAACCGTAATGTTTTGTAATCTGCCACTGCCGTTCCCCTGAGGCTTACATTCCTGCCTTAAGCCAATGAAGAGCTATTAATCGCTTATAGTGAATTGGAACCGACTTGCTTAGTCTTGGTGAGTAGAAACAGATTTGTAGGCAGCTCAAGTTCTGTGAATGGCGTCTGAAATTTGTTTCGTAACTTGCTTTTGTCTTATTTTTCAAAGCACTTGAGGATGAGAATCATTTGCAGACGCTGGGTGTTTGGGGCCGTGTTCTTCATTATAATCCGCGTTTAATGAGCATAAAATAACTGTTATTACCCAAGATCAGATTAAGAAGTGCACTGGGAATGAAGGCAACAAGGCAAAAGAGATTCATGTTTGATAAGGCTAGATTCACGTTTTAGTACATTGAACAAAGAAAAAAAGAAATTTGTACATGACCACCGTTTGGAAAATAAATGTGCTGTAATTGTAAAGTTGACTTAAGCAGCTTAACTGTGGTGGTATGATCTAAAACAGGCATATGAGTAGAACAGAAAAAAAAAGGTCCTCGATTCATTTATTTCACACAAATTGTTTTGGTAATAGTTGACGTCTTTTTAGGTGCCTCCTGATCTGCAGAACGAGGTGTTGATGAATCTGTTGGAGACGGATCCAGATGTGGTGGACTACCTTCTGAGAAGAAAAGCCTCACAGTGAGTTCCACACACATAAACACATGAGGCGTTCACATGCATGTGGTCTGCTGTTTGCCTCCTTCCAACCCTTCTGTAATTAACAACAGGAGTCCCGACCTGTTGCAGTCAGAGGAGCCCTTCTCCCTGAGCGAGCGCCATTCCTCCAGCGACTCCAACAAGGTGTCCAGCGGTGAGGTGTCCCCGTATGACAACAACTCCCCGGTCATGAGTGAGCGGAGGGGGGAACCGGAAAGCCCGGGCAGCGAGCCGCTCTTCCGTGTCCCAGAACAGTACACTCTGGTGGGGCAGGTGGCCGGCTGGAGCAGGGAGCCCGGGGGAGACACTTGGGGCAGCAAAGGTGAATGAGTCCCAGATCTCAAAGTTTATTTGCTGGACATACAAAAGGAATATTATGGAGTAAGTCTATCTGCTTTTGATTATTGTGCAAGAGGAATTTGACCTCTCTTTTTCCTCCTTCAGACGCTATATCAGAGGAGCACGCTAACATTTGGGGGACGTGGCACACTACGCTGAAACCAACACTCAAGGACCACGCATACACAGGTGAACTGTTTTATTGTGGTTGAAGAGCCGGAGCAGTGAGTGCTCCGCGCCTGGTGCTGGTTATTAAAGTCCCAGTGAAACAGAAGTTAGAGCTTCTTTAGCTTCTGTGCTGTGATGATTCCCCAGTGAGAGGGAATATTTGGAATAAAAAACAAGGAAACTTTAGCTATCCAGAGGGAACCAAAAGTCCTGCTGTGTTTTTTTTGGGACATTTTTTATAGCAACTGATTCCCATTGCCGGATGAATTACTTTAACTGCTAAACTTTCTGAGAGGGCAGATACTAATCTGTAATTTGATACAGTTGCAGTTTTTTAGTCATCATGCAACACTGTCTGAATTTAGTTCTACTGTGTTAAAGTCACATGCAGAATTCTGCAGAAAATGTATTTTATTCAGCCCAAATAATTCCAAAGAGTTTGTAGTTAAATTGACCAATAAAAAAGAACACTTAGGAATTGTGTTTATCCTCTATCTTTCCATTAAAGATGAAATAAGGCCTGGTGAAGGTTTGTCAATAAAAGCATTTCTTTGTACATTTTTATGTCAAGCACAAACTAGTGACGCGTGTATCCCTTGTTATTCACCAAACTATAATTAGACTTGCTGATGTAGTTGATGTTCTGTTTCTAGGTTCCCATGGCAACATGTCAGAGGGAAGCTCCCGCAGCTCACAGGAAGGTCTCGATGGACTCCATGGTGACGGGAGGCAGCAGGCAACGCTGCATCGGACTCAGGCCGCGCCTGGCATCGGCGAGTGCAGGCCCCACCCCCCGGTCACCAGAGTGTGTACCAGCCCTCATGTGGAGCCGGGGCTACCACGCCTGCAGCTCAATGCCAACCAGTCCATGACGTCACACCTCAACAGCACGCAAGGCCACCATCGAGCAAGTGGACACGCACTTAACCCGACCTCCAGACCTCAAGGCGGGTCGAACACCGGCGATGGCGGCCCTGCTGTGCTTAACGACAGCCGCTACCCACCCCCTTATAGTGCCCACCACCGACTGGCTGGTTCGCAAAGTTCACCTCAGTTGGCGACGGCTCAGCGGCCCCCTCTCCAGCTCGGGAGGGCAAGTGCGGCGCAGAGTAACTCGGCCTTGACGACAGAGAGCCAAATGGTGCCGCAGAGCCCAGAGTGGCAGGACTGGCAGAGGGACCGGTGGCAGATCTGGCAGCTGCTGTCCTCGGACAATGCTGACGCACTGCCTGAAACGCTGGTGTGAAACAAGACCATGGACTTTAATCTCTGTGGAGATTCTTCTCTGCTCGCCAACTGATGGCACGATCAAACCCCGCCAATGACAATCGCTCCCTACCCCTCCCTTCATTTCACGTTTTCTCTCAGTCGGCCTTCCATCCATCCATGGATTTCATCCTTTCCATGAACCCTCTGTGCTTCTCCTGCATCCTGGCGCCATGGCGTTGTTGTTTACGTGTGCAGCTGCTGCCTTATACAGACTTTTACATCCAAGAGCCACTAGTATTTCTCCTTTAAAATGGATGTTGCTTCTGTTCCTTGCCAATTATGTTTTGATTTTATGCCCACCAGATATACCTCAAAAAAACTATCCTTTCCCAACTCCTCAGAATGTTAACACAACCTTATTTTCTATTCACAGTGACTTCAGTCTTCATATCTTAATGGAGAACAATAGGAAACCATTTGTTTCTTTAGTACGTTATATTTTCAATTCATCATTTTTAAGTTGTTTTTTTAAACTCTTTTTCACCGTACAGACACTAACATGTACCCATTAGTAATTGCTGCTAAGTGTAGAATTTCTGTGTTCGGACTGGTAATGCAGTTCCACTCCTGTCAAATGTTGGATTACTTTAACGTCAGATTACGTTTGTTGTATATATACAAACATACTTACCAATATATATATGTAAATTGACATGTATAAATTGCCAATCTGCTAAAAGTGAGTCAGCCCTTTAACCGGCGGTCAACATGTTGGTGTTTGTCAGACTGCTGAATCGTCTTTAATATTGAATGTAGTATATTTCACTTGCGGCAAATATGCTTAGACCTAATTATAAAGCACTGGGCTGTAAGTTTGCTTATATGTGCTTGTGCCACCTGCTGCACGGCAGGAATATTGTGCCAAAGTCTCTTTTGTTACTTCAGGATTGTATCGTACCATTGTTGTCTTTTTATCAAGTTTTTCCTTTTGGGAAAAAAAAAAGACTTAAGAGCTTGTGACATTTGCAGGTGTTTGGAATTCCAGCATACAAGTATAAGAGTCACGAGGCTCATTTTAAGACACAAACATGAGTTCCACATGGGGATCATATTTCCAAATTAAAATAAAGACGTTATAAATATCTAAATATTTGTTAAACGTCAGCATGTGCATGCAAATACAACAATGTAGTGTATAAATGAGAACCAGTGTGAGGATTGGATATATGCCAAATATTACTTTCAAATAATTATTAGCTTATGTCTGAAAGGCCAGAGGTGAAGAATTAAGAGAGAATCTGGTAAACCGTCACGTGTCTAAATGTATCGTCTTTAAATTTATAAAATGTTTTCTCACATTGCAAAGATTTTTTATATAAAAAATCCGTCCATTTGGTTTCCTGAGATTGAGAATTATTTGAATGTATTATTTGACCTATATCTGGTTACATCAGAGCAAAGTATGAACTACAGTCTGGAACTACATTTCCCAAGTTCAGTGTAACTACTGCTAAGGATTCACACTAAAAGTATGCATTTCTCGAAGATCAAAATAGCTATTTTGAAAAAACAGCTTTACTTTTACTTACGGTGGTTAATAACAAACCAATACAGTATGATGATGATATCAACAGTACTACATTCACACGAATCACTCTCTGACTGACCCGTGTTATTATACCTCTCTTGCGAGACTGAATGTCCCACCTGAGCCCGTCTGAAAGTTTTGAGGCCATTTTCTAGGAATCAATCAAATTCAAAACGTTTTAATGATTCTGAAGTGGTCCAACTGTGGTGCCAATAAAGAAAAGAAAAAGAAAGCTTGCTCATATATTTTGTCATTTCAATTCCAGTATTGTTGCTAAATCAGATGGGGAAAGATAAAAAATATATATATATACGACCACAATATACCAGCCCAAATCCTCTCAAATGTCAGTCAAGTGGGTATTTGCTGGCAAATATTTCACATTTTTTCAAGTTACGGTGTAAAATTTGAAGCCACGTCAGCAATATGTATAATCTTTTTTTTGTCTTTCTAATGCGGTCACTGTTGTGTGACTTGTCAGTGGAAAAAAAGCCTCACAAGTTGCTAAAAGTGGAAGGATTGTGGAAAGGCTTGCGGCGCCATCTATTGTCAGACCATGAGTACTAGCATGTTGCTGCTTCCAACAGTTCACCGTTTCCATGGGATCCATCTGAGCTCCGTTTAGAAACCATTTAGCTCGTGATTATAAGCACCTTTTGTTTTGTGAAAATCTGTAAATCCGTGTGAGGAAATAAACGTGCTACAGGTCTTGCTCTTAAAAGTGGTTTCTCAATGCATTGCTCAAGGTTCATGTTTTGTGAATTTTTTGTATTACTTCGTTTTCTATTGAGTGTTGTAATATATAAATACAGTATAACAATTTTTATTCAAGGAGTAAAAAAAAAAAAAAAAAAAGAGGAGGGAGTAATCCTTATGGTCCTAGCTGTGTCTCCCCAAACCAAGACCACGTTTGTCTTGTTGACTTCACTATCAGACTAAGAGAAACTCAGTGTTCTGGTATTTTATTGTGGATATTTTTGGTGGGAATTACTGGGTCCAAGTTGTAATGGAATGTCTGGTAAATGCTTTTGTACTGCGTGTCATCATCAATATGCTACAATGGAATTAAATATGATAAAGTTTACACATGCTGTTGAAGTCAGTGCTTTGGAAAAACACGATTGCATATACTACATCATATTATATTGTTATTGTACAGTATGTGATATGCAAACCTGTCTCCAACTAAATGACGTTCCTATACAACTAAACTGCCCTCTCAATTAAGTTTCAAGGGAAATGTATTTTTCCCCTGATTATAGTGGCAGTTTCAAACTGTATTTTATAACAGTTTGGTTAATGTCGTTAATTTAAACAAAATAAAAACTTTACAAAACTACATCGTTAGGATTAGTCAACAAAAGTACAGTAACTTCATTAAGTTTAGGCAATAAATCTACTTGTTTTACAGGGGACACAAACAGCAGTCTTCTGGGTGAAGTCCAGTGTTTTATTAATCCATCTGCAACCTAGACCTCGTCCCAATGCGGATTTACACAAGACTCATTTGAAACGTATTTGTGATACAACAAATGCAAACGTAATCCACAATAAAATCTAATCTAAATCTAATTCTAAATGTAATTGAATTATGTATGGGAACGTTTTTTTTTAGGACACAAGGCTGGTAATATGACATAGTATCATAATAAATACAAATACAATACAAAATACAGTTTGTTACATGTATGCATTATGTCGTAGTATGACCGGAGATCTAATCAGTCAGGGTAATTGATAACACCTGTGTAGGTGTGCAGGAACACAGGAAGCAATGTCAACGAGCCAGCATGCACAACACAGATGCTGAGCAAATGGCAATCATTATTAGTCCTGGAGCTGAGCTTTCTGGTTTGTAAATAAGCAGTGTGTAGAGTTCTATGAGTCACGTCCACGTTGAAGCCATGTGTTGTAGTGATATTTTCTAAACAGAAACCGTTGCTTTTTAAGCCAAAGTTCACCAGTTAAGTACTTTTTAAGATCCATAAGAACCACGAGTGCTGGGTGTGTCTGCCTGCAGTTCTGAGCGGGTTTGGGGATAGCTGGGAGATTTTTTTTTGCCATACCATTATTGTTTATGTGGTGTGCGGTTACAGTAGTGTAATCTCTCAGTCAGTCGTCCACTTGAGGATCCACAGAGCTCCCTCGTCTACGCCGTTACACACACACACACACACACACACACTGCACTCACTGATCAGGTTTTGGTCTTATAAAAGATAAATGGAACATAACTTTACGTTTTCATTATAAATTGAAGAGGTATTTTTCATTTTGAAAAATTGACATTTCCGCGTGCAAACAAAATTTCAAAGCAATACTCAGTATTTGCTTCTTGCCTCCATTATTTTGGCAGCGTATGGCTTCAAGAAAAAGATCAAAGCGGCGTATAGAGACTGCTGACAGATAGGAGGTAGGAGATAGAAGAGGAGATAAAAGGCTCCTTAGGGTCAGTGAAAAAAGCAACGTAAGCCTGAGAAGGATGTCATTCTCAGCCCTAAGCCCTGACGGCGGTTTCTCTGGCTTCAGCTGCAAGGACAAACGGAACAAAAAAATCGGAGTCACTCGACCGTAAATGTCAAAGTGAGGCGTGAGCAGACAGTTTCACCTTCAAAAAACCTGACGGAGTTCACAAAGCCCTTTATTATACCTGAAAAAATCTGAGAAGTCTGAGAGTAAAGTGGTGCAAAGAATAAAGGCGGAGGTCTAGTGAGCAATGGAAAAATGTCAAGATTGCCATACGAATCATCTTTAAAACAAAACAAAAAGTATATACAGGGCTTGGGCCAAAGCAAGTCAACAAGTCCTCGGAGCTTGTTTCACACAGAGAAGATGTTCAATTGTTCTTTTTAACAACTTAACAGGATCGGTGCATGCTAATAACCCAAGTGGAGGCACGCATTGCTGCGTGCTTGGCTGACATCTCGAAGTGCATGGCGACACACCACCTGAAGCTCAACCTGGACAAAACCGAGCTACTGTTCCTCCCGGGGAAGGGTTGCCCGCACCGAGACCTGTCCATTGATGATGCCATGGTGACGCCAACTCGGACTGTGAGGAATCTGGGTGTGACCCTGGACGACCAACTGTCGTTCACAGCAAACATTGCATCGGTCACACGCTCCTGCAGATTCCTCCTCTACAACATCAGGAGGATTCGCCCCTTCCTCACTGAGGAGACAGCGCAGGTGCTCATCCAGGCTCTGGTCATCTCCCGCCTGGACTACTGCAACTCACTACTTGCCGGAGCCCCGGCGTCGGCCATCAGACCTCTGGAGCTCGTCCAGAAAGCTGCAGCACATCTGGTGTTCAATCGGCCCAAGTTCTCCCACACAACTTCCCTTCTCCGTTCTCTACACTGGCTCCCTGTAAGAGCTCGCATCCAGTTTAAGACTCTGGTGCTAGCCTACAGGGCAGTGAAAGGAACAGCTCCTTCCTATCTCCAGGCCATGGTCAAGCCCTACACCCCCGCCCGACCACTTCGCTCTGCTGCCTCGGGGCGATTGGTCGCCCCGTCGCTCAGAGGTCCCTGCGGCCGATCCACCCGGTCACAGCTTTTCTCTGTCCTGGCCCCTCAGCGGTGGAATGAACTCCCCACTGACGTCAGGACAGCAGAGTCGCTGCCCATCTTTCGGCGCAGGCTGAAAACTCACCTCTTCATGAAGTACTACCCTGAGCCTTCCTCGTAGCACTTATTGCATTCGTATTAGTTTGTTGCACTTATTGTATTCATATTAGTTTGTTGCACTTATTGTTTTCGTAGTAATTTGCTTCTGCACTATACTTTTGCTCTGGTTTATGCTTTTAGATGCTTGTTTAAGAAAGGAGATGCACTTATGACTTCTGGTGACTAGTAGTTCTCTTGAATACCTATGTTGAATACACTTATTGTAAGTCGCTTTGGATAAAAGCGTCTGCTAAATGACTGTAATGTAATGTAATACACACAACGCTGTAAAATGTGGATCATTTCATGTGGGCATCACCCCGGATGGAGATGCCACTCTCCACCAATTTCGACCACAAATCAACAGATTTCAAACCAGCTCAGGATTCCAAAACCTAATAATCAAGCCTCCCATGGAAAAATGACGTCACAGTCCTGCAGGGGAACTCAAGAAAACTGCAAGCCGAGGCCTCCTGTAGCTGTTGAGGTGGTCCTGTACAAGATTTTTTGGCAGCTAAATGGAGTGTCTTTTTCAGTCCTTGAGCAACTCTCCTAATAAAATGTGTCTGTAGTGCTGGAAAAAATATATATTAGGAATATTTTACGGCTCAGATAATGTGTGATGTGTTGGTTGTGACATCCCAGTTCTACCACTAGAGGTCAGTCGAGAGCCTTGGATAGTTTGAAGCACAAACAAGGTTTGAGATCAAGGCCTCATTTTTGTGTTTCATATCACCCAAACCACAAGTGATAAAGAATGAATTAAACAAATATAGTTATGGAGGGTGACAAATACAGGTAAGTCTATAACAAAGATTAAAAAAAAAGAAATATGTTTGCTAAAGGTTTAGTGATGGAGAGAGAAACGGAAAAGGGAATGGGGGAAATAAAAAGAGGAAGATTAAAAGATTTCATGGCTTTTGGTTTCAATTCTCCTCAGCCCTGCCTGATAGCATATTAAATCACCTCAAGAGACCCCCCAGAAAAGTGACATTAGCTGCTAGGAGACCATTAGACACACTGGGAAAGGTAATGGATGAGCATTTGGGCGTCTAACTCTGTATTTGAGGGGACACGGACTGGCAGATGGGAGCGAGCTAATAATTGAAATAGAGACAATGTGCTCTCGTTCCTCTTGATGAACTTGGGAGAATAATGAGAATTAAGTCAATTTAGCCATTCCTCTACTCGCAGCTTAAAAGAGTTCTTATCAAGTCTGGAAACTTTGTTAAGTCATTAGAAAACTCCCGATGAGATACAGGCAGCGCACAAACAACCCAGGACCTTTGTATTAGGTGCATTTTTCTTCCCTTTTCGACAGCTACCTCTTTCCACTTAGCGCCTCCAATATTTATCGGAGGAAATGCGCTCACTGCAGCGTCCATCCCTCACAACACTAATTAGAGCTTTGGCTGTGTACTGTGTGCCAGTGATGTTTGAAATGAGCATGTCATGTTCTGCTCAAGGAGGTTCTGATTAGTTGTGATCAGTGAAAGCGTAGAGGCACTTTGTTTAAGATACTGTACTCCGAGTGCGCTTCTTCTATTTCCTTTTGTCCCCTTTTTGTCGGTTTCTGGACGGGAGCCTGGATTTTAAATAGAATTTCGTGGACCATGACAACAAAACAAAGCCGCCTTATTTCAGCGCTTAATGACTTGGCCCGGAGTAACGTTATCCAGTTGGCCGAGCTAAAAAGACAATTTGCCAGAAATGCACAAATAGGTATGCATGAACTCATCCACAGAGAGACACTTGTAATTGCCAGTACAATAGTTCAGCCCCCACTCCTGGAGGGAGTTAAGAACCCATGCATGGCAGTAAACAAAATGTGGATTTGGGTTTGTTTTATCACATCATTTTGGAGGGGCATGTGAGGTAGTGTGTGTTTTATGAGAGCTACGATTGGAGCGGCACATGCACAACACAGGCAAAACACACACACACACACACACACACACACACACACACACACACACACACACACACACACCCCCTGGTAAGAATTTGTACACACAAGGTCCTTATTAGCATGAACGGTCGATTCAGTCTCATTGTGCGTTGCCTCATTCAGTCCAAAAAGTGGCCCGAAGATAGAAATGTTAGGAAACAGGGGAAATGTTTCTGACCAGAATGATCTCATCTGTAGATCATTGTTGATTAAATCACATCACTGCTTTATATAAACAGTACATACTCTCTCATGCGTCTATGACTACCAGGAGAAAGCTCAACAAATGATAACCTCAGCTTCAGATTGCATATGTCCACCAGAGCCACTATCCAAGAAATGTTTTAAATAACTGGATGAGCATCAAACTGCTCTTAATAATAGAAGATTATGGGAAATATGACGGTTTACTTTCATTCAATTAAGTGTTGTTCATGAGAAAGTAACTAAAATGTTAATGAATGCACCCATCACATTGTTCTGAAAGGTTTTTAATGCCAACAAAAAACAAAACCATCTCGCAATGCTTTTACTTACCCACAATATCACACTTAGCCTAACACTTAGCCCCAATCCCATCCCATAATACATGTTAGAAGGTTCAATTCATTGTTGGTTCACTGGTCACCTCAGTGATGAGCCAGAAGATGCGTTATTATCCCCAGTGCTTGTACATGTATGACTGTGACTACTGCGGCCATGTGACAGGAGGACACTATCCAACCAACCATGGGTGATCTGCCCTCAGGAGCATTCTGTCATGCTGTACACATGTTCACATACACATCAACACCCACATACAGCCCTTCTCAGCAGCTCATACTTATAGAAAGTAATGGACCAATCAATTACCCACATGGGCTCGTTCTATATTAAAAAAAAACAACTGACATTGCCACAGTCAATTTGTTAATTCCGGTCAACTGGATTCCGAACGAGGTCATGTTATCCGTTATCTCGCCATAGAAAACCCCCAAACTGCACAGTACAAGCTGCTTTTAGACATACTATACTACCTCCATACACAACATAAGGACATATGCAGAGCATACTTGAAGCCAGATGTGAAGGACATCACACTTTTGTCCTTGACGACTGTAATTTCACTCCATATCCTGTTGAAATCTGTGTAGCTGGTGATTCACGCTGTAGCTATGTGTGTTGGAGAGAGAAACTGGGAGATCTTTGTTACTCATTCATAAATTTACTTGAATAAATTATAGTAGCTGAATGAAACATTTGGATTATAAATTGCAGATGAGGCGTTCACTTTTAGGGCTTTTAAATTAGTCAGCTAAATCGCAGTTTAAAATGGTTAGTGGTGAAAATGAACAGGAGCGTCATCATTTATAAACCTTCAATTCCAATGTTAAAGGATTCTATCCGCAGCTGCTCTGTTGTACAAACGTTTCTTTTAGCTCTTTTTGGTGTGTTGCAGAAATGTGGTCAGGCAGATTTTTTGGTGTCTCAGAAAGCGCCTTTTTGAAAATCTTTTCAACGGATGAGCCTCTGAGCGTGGCTGCCAACTGGTTTCTGTTGAGTCCTCCTCTGTGCTGTGTGCAGAGCTGTGATAGTGAGAAGATCCTGTCTGTAGTTCGTCTCTGGCACATCATCACAGCTGGCCATTTGGTTTCGATTCGCACCCGAGTCCTGCGATACCGCCGTCCAAAGAGAGCTCCGCTGAGGTCCTGTCACCTCTCTTTCACCTGCTGGCTTTTAAAGCAGGATGCAGTCACACTGAGAGGAAGCAGGGACTGGTGCCATGTGACGGTAACACTGTTTCCTCTTGGTCTCCCTGTGGTTGTTTGGAACTGGAGGGGTTTGAATTCTCATGGGTGATACCTGTTCAGAGCCCCAGGCAACCATGTGTATCTTTGACCAGCAGGTGTTGCTCATGCTGTGGTGGGTTTGCACTGAGGGGCAGGGCAGAGAAAAAGGAAAAATGTTGATGCTTCTGCAGGCTTAGAAGTGTAACGAATCCTCCATGACACCTTTTTCCTCCACTTCCTACATCCCATCCCTCCCTTTTTCCCCTCTGTTCTTAATCAGCAAAGCACACTCAAAATTCCTACAAGATGTTTGGTTCTGTCGGTGCTTTCCAAAACAACCCATAGGACACTACAAGATTCAAATCAGTTTAAGAGTCCACAGCTTGCACACTCGCTCCGTTTTATTGCCTTAAAAGGCTACATTACGTAATATTCTTAATATACATCCTTAATATAAACTAACCAAGTAGTTGTGTTAGTTTAACTCAGGTGATGACAAGGGTCTGTATGTAACGGGTGGGAATGAGAACGGTCTGGGCTTTAAATAGGCAATTCTAACATGATGATATTTGAATAATGCTATGTAAACAATTAGATTATATTGCGTTTTGCTAATTAGCTTTAAACTAAAAGTATTTTTGAGGGTGATACATGTTTCAGAAGATTTTGAGACAGTTTAGTCAAAACTAGAGGAGAGTTTAGGGATCATGAGGGTTCATTGTCTGGAAAACCATGAACGTACACATATGTACAGATATTTTACTGGATAAGTGTAACCTTTGGTGTGCTGATGGTGCTGGATTAAAAAGTCATTGGATCACTAGGATCCTCTGAGGACCATGAATGTCTTCACACAATTTCATGGCAATTTGTACAATAGGTTTTTTTGTATTTTTGCCTGGCCCAAAGTGATGGACTCTGTGCCCACAGTTTGTTAAGCAGGCTTTCCATCAAGTCCCCTAACCCAAACAGAGGTAACCCTGGTGACATCATTATTTGGTCATTATTACGGTCATTATTCAAACAGCACACCCATCGTTATAACTAACTTGTTTAAAATGCAAATAGTCAATTCATAGAGGTGAAATTATACAAATAAATCAATGAAAATATACTTGGCATATTTAGGGTGCTATTTTTACAAAAATGTGACCCGTGGAAAAATGTATGATGAGGTCAGTGTGTATATGGGTCTGTGTGTTCCTGCACTCCTATCTTTGACTGAACCAGTTTGAGGTTGAGACCCCCAGTGAGGAGTAAGGTGTTTTAATTCTAGTAGGACCTCAGTTTAACAATAATCCTTGTAAGATAAGGTTAACGAAGAGTAAGATTAAGTTAATGAAACAGAGTTGAAGGGGAAAATACATCCTCACACATCTTTGCACTTACATAATCTTCTGCCGCGTCTTCCTGTGCTCTTTAAAGTCACTTTGAACGTTTGCAATCGACATCCCAGTGCCCTCATTCACTTATAATCAATGTGCAATCAGCTCCACATCTAATTCAGAGGCTATTAGATAGCCAGCCCCGGTAATGGTCTGGAGCAGAGATAATACACTGATTGAGGCTGTTATCCTCATCTCCTCTTTTAGGAACCTTTGCACGCACACATTATTTAAAGTCCATGCCTAATTACACGTTATGAAAAGACATTAGTGGAAACCAACTAAAAGCCGTGAAGCATTAAATGTCAAGTTCATTAAAAAAATCTGCTGCCAGTATTTCAGTCGTTTTGTAATAACTGAGTTAGGCTGATTGGATCCCCAAAGTAAGATTTTATGATGATTGGAGTACTTCTAAATATAGATCTGTATCTCTCACTGCTGTATGATGGATTTTTTTACACATTTCTGAATTCGATCCTTTGACCAACTTTGTTAATAGCGTTTGTTTTTATCCAACTGGAAAATCAGAAAAGATTGTAAAAATCTGCATCAACTTTTTTTTGATTTACGCAGACATTGGGTCAAACCGAAGAGCTTCTGTCATGGCCCGACTGTGAGAAATCAATCAGAGATGCATTATTCACTGTGGTTAACATTATTAAGGGATGGTACGAGGAGACTCAAAATACCACAGAGATTTGAGGATGGAGGGGCAGATGTTTTGAAAGGTTTTCTTATCTGAAGTTTAGTTTGGGGAAGTTGAATTCCCCGGTGTGTCTGAGTCAGAGAGGAGTGAATGAGTGAGGGATGAATAATGCAGGTCAGGATCCTATTGTTTGGTGAAGGCCCTCTGCAGCCCAGGGCTCAGCTCAGGAGAATCTGTGAAATATTGATTCACTACTTAAAAGTTGTTGTGTAGATGGTGGCTGGCTTGTAGGATGTGAAAGGAGATTTTCTTCTTTATTTTCTGGATAGACTGACACACTTGAGGTGAGGGGAAAAAGCTTCAGGTGTGATTTTGGTTTCAAAACAACTCAAAACAAGATAAACCAGCACTGACACATGTGAAAATGCTGGAGATGAAACAGAATTGATACTTGAAGTTCAGCCTCTATCAGTCTCTGTGTTGTACATAGAACTGCTTAATGGCACAAAAGCCTTGAGGTCAAGGCTTGACTCGGATAATCTTTCGTTGGGGAATCGGTTTTCAATTTTGATATTCTGGTAATTTTTTTCTTTTTTAACCACTACAGACCCACTGTTTGGTTTTTGTCTGAAATTGCACATACTTGGAAGACTCTAAGGAGATGACACAGACTGGTGCATCAGATTTAATTCATTGCAATATTATGGCACGATGCAATATTATTGGATGTAGTCAAGTCACACGGGGTCCTTAACGTCAAGACTGGTTTTAAGAACTTGGCAGAATAGCTGCATAGCAACAGGCAAGAAAGAGGGTCAAGGTACAAGACTGCAACAGTGAATGGGGTAATATTTGATGGAAGTCAGTGCAAAGTAGAGGAGAATGTTGTATATCTGCATCAAAATGTGACACCGAGCATCTTGAAAACTACAAAATAAGATGTCCCAACAGAGAGGTTACCATCCCTGAGCTACCAACATCCCTCAGCCTGAATTCAGTTGGATTTTTGCCTTGCAAGAGCAGTTGTGTGTGACAAAACAGCGCTCCTTCTGCAGTCTGGAGATGGACTTGACCCGCTGAGCCTTCCCCATGGGTGAGCACAAATGTCAAGTGGCCCAGATCCCTCCAGGAGGATCATGGGAAGGCAAAGGGAAGAGTGGTATGGATATTACAGATGACAGGGCATGAGTGGAGTGAAAGGGAGAGACAATGTGTGAGGGGAGGGCTATAATTATGGGATAGGAGAACCTGGCTGTCACTTCTGATGCTCTTTGAGCGTGGTGCTACCTCGCTCTGTTACACCTCCTTACTCCACCTCCTCGTCTTTCATTTTAAAAGGCAAAACTTTGTTGCCTTTACTCTCCTACCCATTTATTTTCTTGGTCTCTGAATGATGGAACCTTTAACATATTCTGCTTTTATCCGACTGTAAAAATATTCCAAAATAGTAATTTCCAAATTGCATATGGCTTGTGCTTTTCATCGCTGTACTCCTCTATTTCTGCAACTCAATACCTTCCTCCTCCATGTCATCGCATTCCTCCTACGTTCTGTGCCCAGCGTATCAGAAAAATCAAGCATCACAAAACATTCCAGCACATGGCTGCCGATTTCACTGCTGGTTTCCAGGGGGAAGTGTCTGCCTTTGCTTTTCTTTGGAAGGGGAAACTTACTGACATTTTCATTGTCCCACAGCCAGCAGGCCTTGTGTTTATGAAGCCTGAGGAAACTGCACAAAAATGTACGTGGCTGCAGTAAAAAAAAATCTGGTCCGTGAGAATGTATTTAACGGATTCATACATAGGGTGTAATATAAGCATGCTTGCATTTTTTTACAACAGGAAATTAGTCTGACAGAAAAGTGCAGAGATGCCCATGCCATACACAGTGGGCATATTGATATTTCATTGGCAAACAGGTGTCGTCTGTTTCTCCACTTTTTCCATCTTTCCCAACCTCCACTTTTCCTTTTAATTTGTCCTTTTTCTCCAAGTGTCTTCCTCCAGGTTCTCACTGAAGAGAAGAAAGGGATTCCTCATGAATTACTTAACTGTAAGGCATAGAAGCCACAGAAGCTTGTGATCTACAGTAGAGCTTTTTGGTTATGGCACATCTAGCTTTACATTGGCTTTTCCCCTCTGAGACATGATCTCTCTTCTCTCATACGATCCTTTGCTGGTATTTTTATCACAATGGTGGTGAGGCAATCGGTCAGTCTGTCTATCAGTCCAACGCTTTGGCCAGGGGTGAAATAGTTCAACAACTATTGGATGCATTAGAATGGAATTTGCTTCAGACATCCATTGTCCCCCAGAAAATGAACCCTATGAGCCTTTACACAATTGAGGAAGTTTCAGACAGTAGTCTTTTGGTTTTAAAAAAAAAAAAGAAAATGATACACTAGTGCCTTTCATTTTCCCTTGTTACTTGCAAACTGCACATTACTAACCACTTTCAGTTGTCTCTGGTAAGCAGCATTACTGTGCTGTAGATGAGATCCTCTTTAAATAATGAAGATATCAAGACAAAAGGTTTTTGTTTTATGTTTCTCATGAAAATAATTCTGCAATTCTCATTAATGCTCTTCTTATGCACAAAGAGTGAGATAACCGTTCCCTGCTTTTTGTTCAAGGACCAAGAACAAGGGCTATAAATGAAAAGAGCCCTTTGGCAGTAGATTTGCAAAGACAAGGTCAGCTAATACGCGTCTGAAACTCCGCAGCAAGAGCAAGCAATCTCCTTTTAAGCAATCAATAACCCGGGCAGATTTCAGCTAGATGACTAATGTCTGCTGATCTTCTAGGCCAGAGCGTTACTTGTTTACAACTATTTTAAAAATGTCTCAGAAGGAATGTCTTGACATTAAAATGCTCTGCACAGCACAATATAAACAGCTCTTATGGACAGCTCTCTTTGTGTCGATGAGACAAGATGGTAGCAGAAGTGAGAAGCAGGGGCTGAGGACTTCAACAGCACAAAAGCGAGATGTGTAAATTCAGATAAAATCACTTTAAAGTCATCATCAAATGCATCCTGTGGCTTGATCTCACCTTTTTTTATTTTCAAGAAGAATCTAACCTCGCACCTCTTCTTGTATTCTCTTTTACAGCTTTATAAAAAGTCTGTCCTTGGATAGATTGCTTTCAAAGAATATGCAGGATAATTAAAGTTGCTCGGAAGTTCCAACCAGTGTAATGGAGGTGGTCTTTGGTAGAGAGCACAAACGTCCAATTAAGAAGAAAGGTCCAAGGCACTCTTCCTGCAGAAAGTTAAAAAGCCTTTCATCAGATGGCTACGTCATGGTGAAATTCTAAATACATAGAAGATGTCTGTATATAATAGCTGGGTAACAACCCAACCAAACTGGCATAAACAGCCTTCTCCAGGTTGCAGTCATACCTGAGTTATGCTGTTTATAAGGAATTAACAAGGGGGGACATAGTGTTTATAGTCGCACTTTTTAAATATTTGTTGCCACATTCCTGCGGAAAGCATTTGGTCCTTGGATGATGAATTGATAGGAAAGCAGAGCAGATTTAAATATGTTGTCCTACTGTATAAAAACCCTGTTAGCAAAAGGCACATTCAGTAGAGATACTTTTCTCTTTGCACCAGATTGCTTTTAGAAAAACCCAGCTTGTAATACCTTAAGAGCATTACAAGAGCACTGCTGCATTATTTATTCCCCTTAGGCATCAAAGCGAAAGTTGTACGATCAATGTTAGATCAAATCCGGCTCCTTTGCTTTTTTTTTTTTCAGTTTTGACAGAAGTAGTCCAGTTAAAATTCTTCATGTCCTCAGTGAGTGGAAATATCCAGTGTGTGGTTGGAGCAGGGTGTGTCGGTCCACATCTGTGGTCTTTCACCAAGTCAGAAATGACTGCATCAGCATCCAAACCTTTCTGTTTCCCCAACAGAGCGCAACGGTCTTATTGTTTACCACGGCCGCGATCATATGTTGCTGTAGCTTTGAATATGTCAAACATTCAGTCCGTCAATTGTTGATGGATATCCAAGCTGATCATCGGTCAGAGTTTAGGAGGGTGAACCCACTGATTCCAGTCACATCTGCCAACAATTTGTCTCTGACGTGTTTCTTCCCAGGACCTCAGTTTGCGCTGTCATTCTGTATCTGTTTAAAGTGCTAACAATGAATGGGTTACAGTCTTTGTGGGCTCCCACACAGGGTGCAATTTCATGCAAATTTGTATTTTTCTATGATAGTTCAAGCTTTTACTTAACTAAATTATACATGCTGAGAAAAACGTTCTTGTTTTCTAGGTCATGAAGATGACCATTACAGAAACATAACAGACAACATATTTTTCTGCTTACTTTGGGTTCTGATACAATACATCAGACCATAATTAAGTGGCTACAGCTATGCTAGAGGCTCTGTTAGGCTGTAGACACAGCGTTGCTTTGAGATAAATGACAACGTCAGCACTCTTAGGTTATATGCTGACAGTGAAAAAGCTGGCATGCATATGTTGTGTAATGACATTAGTTTACATTACATTACATTACAGTTTTATGGGCACATACCTCAAAAACTAAAGTATTGGACAAATAAAATTGTTGACCATATGCTGACGCAAGATGGAAATTGAATGGATTACCAAAGGGCTGAGACTGTACAAAATGTATTGACGAACCATTAACCAATCCAACATCGCCATCTCTAGAGCCTAGTCATGTGGCAAAATTTAACATTGACTTTAGCTTTAGACGTTAATTTAGCCTACGGAGTTTGTAATGCCAAGGGGTCCTGACCAAGTGTCAGTATGTGATGGGTTGGCTATTCCCCTCATGTTTAGGACTCTAGTTTAAACAGAAGATGACTCCTGGAAAGTTTGAACACACGAAGATTGTTTGGCTTTAGAACAGTTGCCAGTAAATTGCTTAAGATAGCCAGAGGCTCCTGGAAATCCAGTGGAAAAAGTGACTAACATGGTGTGTGTGTATTTGAGTCTGAAGATCCAAAGATCTCAATCCTGTATTAGGATCAGTCTCAAAAAAAATGGATTAGGCTTCGTCTTCATTCATAGATTTTACCTTTCATTGAGTTTTTTTTTTTATGCTTGATGCTTCACAGATTGGAAGTGTTTCAGGGATAAAGCTTTGCATGACATCCTCTTCGCTGTGGGTCCACATGCTTCAGAGGAGCAGAAGCCCAATAGTGGAACAAACAGATGTTTTGCCTCTTTACAAACAGATCTGAACATCAGTTTCACATTTACCAAAGTTGTGCATTCACTTCAAACAGGCCACTATTCTGACCTGTGGCATGCACACATGCAGAAGTGCCCTTGCATGTGTGTGTCATTTGGGAACAGCATATTGCATCGTTCTACAGGACCTGCATGCCCGGAGAAAGTGCAGCTTGTTTGGGTGCACCATCTGCCAAAGACATTTCCATATCAGGGGTAACAGCACAAAATATAAGCTCATTAAATCAACACTCGCAAGAGGATTTTCTGCAAACTTAGTGGTGGAACTAATTTTAGGACAGGTTTGAATAAATTGCCCTTTGAATGACCCGCCAGACATGTTCATAAGATATTCTCAGTATTTCAAAGGATCTAGGATTCAACAGTTTAAAACTGATGGTGTGAAGGTTGGGTTCAAAACAGAAATGTTTGGATCAGTTTCATTATGTACCTCCTGCAGTTTATGAAGCTTTAAAGAACAAAACAAAGGATTATGGGCAGAAAAAGTTTGATGTTTCTCATGTGTTCTACTGTTTTAAGTATCAGCAATTGTAAACTACCTTGCTTTGTCTTCCAACTGTGCTCATGCTACTTTTTACAAGTTGTGGTTTACTCGAAATTGGCCAGCACAAACTTTAACAGGCCAAATTCCGAATTGCAGCACAGGACCAAAGAAGATTAACCACCTCATAAAGTTCACTGAGTCGGAACAAAGTAGGTAAGACACCCTCCAACCCAACTTTATATTTTCAAGCACAGGAGTGAAGATAGGTGGAAAATCTAGGTAGAGAATAATGTGACAGTGATGCTCGATTTTTATCTCTTTAAGGCAAGGTTTTCACTTGAGTAGACTTGAGTAGACCTTAATTTACTTGAAGTGCCTTCTAAAAGGAGGAAAAAAAAAAAAATTCTGAGGCATCAATGTGACAAAAGTGAATTACAATATCTAACTTATTCATAAAACCACACACATTCACTGGTTTCACACTTTCTAAGCGACAAAACCACACCTTCATTCAACACTAACTTCTTAACAGTGTTCCCACTTTTGAGTGTCAACAGGGCGACACCCCACGTTTCTCACCCGATTTGAAGTCAAACAAGCAATAAACAGAACTCAAGTGTTGTATGCCCACTGAGAGAGACCTTCAAGTTTGTTCAATGCTAGCACTTCTCGCCGAATGAAAAGAGGAAAAAAAAACAAGCTCTGAAAAAGTGTTTAAGATTTCATGTGGCTTTTGAGAGCTTTTCAATCTCTCTCCAAGAGTGATTTTTCCGATTCATCTGACAGACCTTAATGCTTCCTAAGAGCCAGAGGCTGCATTGTTCCGAGGACCTGCTTGGTAAAAGTAAAAATATAGACTTATACAGATGTAGAAATACAGTACAAGAATCAGAGAACATGAAATATACATGAAGGGAAGTGGATGCTGTGGTTGGCTTTTTAGTTGAGAAGCTCTCAACATGATCTCAATTGGGAATTTAGAGGGGGACGATAAAGCAAATATAGAAATGCTATTTTATGCTGTGGCAAGAGGACACCTTTTTGTTTTTTTGACTTACTACAGAAACAAAGGGTTGAATGTCGGGTGCAGTAAAAATCCTGAGATAAATAATGGCCGTTATATAATCAATCACAATCAAAAGAAGTCAAAAAGTTGCAATTACAATAAAAAGATTATATCTGAAACAAATAAAAGCTACTACTATAGGAGCTTTCATTTTGTGTTGACTTTGGCGGTCCCTGTGGACAAAAGCGGTAGTGTTTCCGAGCACAAGAATCCCTTAAGAAGACCTCATATCTTTACTAAAGCAATGTCTTACAGTCTACTCTGTGCAGTGTTGGTTCTGGTTCTCCAGTGCCTCCACCCTCCCCCCCACCCACAGGTCCAGCAATCCACCCTGGGCCTCCAGCAGCGTGTGGTCTGTGTCGGAGCAGGAAGGCGAAACTCTGCTCCTGGCCGTAGGAAGAGAAGCTGCTGCCAGGCACCAAGCGAAGGCGGCAGCTCATTTTTAAAAAGAAATCTCTGAACTAATCCTGCAGCTCAGATTTATAAACCTCTCAAAGACTGATTAACGAGCTTAAAGAAAAGAAACAACTGCTGTCATTTTAAATAATGAATTGAAATTCAAATGAAGTGACCTCCTCATGAACTACGACATAAAAAATTCACCGACCTACAGGAACACACACAGGCGCAGCCATATGTACTGGACATGCCTGCAAAGCGCTACGACTGACTGCATGCTAGGTGAGAGGAGATACAAAATTAAAGACATGCGATGGAAAACAGATGTTGGTATACTGCGAGGTTGGGAGACCAATAATCCTCTCAGCATGTGTGTCAACAGTGCTACACATGTGCAGCGTATAAACTCACACAGGCAGAAAAGGCAAGATGATGAAATGTACAGCAACTAACCAAGAGACCACAAATAAAATAATGTGTGTTTGTGTTAATAACCGACTACAAATATACAAGCCACCCACCCAGCCACCCACACAGCTTATTTTATGTTCCTGTCTCTGTTTGGCTGCTTGTTCTGTGTTTGACCTTAGAACCTCTTTCTCTCTCTACCGCCATGGGGAACAGTCCTGTAGACGCTGACCTTCTACTGGTGACTGCATGACCAATGTATCCTCAAAACACCCTTATGGACTTGTGTTTGTTTGTGTGTGTGTGTGTGTGTGTGTGTGTGTGTGTGTGTGTGTGTGTGTGTGTGTGTGTGTGTGTGGCATGCAAAAGGCAACGATTTCTGGCAGGATTATGTTGTATAATAGCCCAGATTGTATACCCTTGCTGATTGATCTGTCTGATTAGCTTTTTCATGGAGATCCAGTTCGGATTTTTCCACATTTTCATAATGAAACGAATTTCATATGATATAATAACAGATTTCCTTTGGTTAAATAAAAAGTAATAGAGAAGTTCTGCCTACACAGAAATTCACACAATATCTTAACTATTGATGTCATACGTGTGTGTCCAGTATGATGTGTTGGTTTACTGTTTTGCCCATGGATTTTGTTCCAATGTACAAAGTGCAATAAGTCTAAATGCATATTTATATCAAAAACTACACATTTGTCAGAAAGAATGGCTTGCAATCTGTCATTTTGATGATTTTTGAATTGTATATGGTTATATTTTAAGATACAGTACAAAAAATATCGCTTTCAGCAAAGTAAATCACCAATATATGTCAGCGCTGGCCTTGAAAACCAATTTCAGTCAAACCCTTCTTTAGATGAATAAAAGTATATTGTTTGACTTATATTTAGTTCTTAAATTAACAAGTTATGAATTACCCACACATGTTATACTGTATATTATGAGCAGTTTTTCTTTAGTCTAGGTCGTGTTCTTGCTAATTAACCTCGTTACACTTTGAACTGTCCTATGGGACCCCCGAGCCATCTATGATCCACAGCCAGTCTGCTAATAACCCTCAGTTTTAGAGCGAAATCCCAAAGAGGAGCGACCATTTTGGAAGCGACTTCATCAGTTAAACGCTGACATTTGAGAAGGATAAGTAGACTCCCAGAGGAGCGTGGCTGTGTTGGAGCCACAATCCGACACAGCAGCATTTACACCATCGTTTGTCATTGAACCAAAAAATGTAGTTCATGCTGTAGAGCCACACAAATGAGCAAATAATGATTTGTGTTGCATGTGTTGTAAAAAAAGATGTGCCGCCTCTTTCATACAAATTGTTCTTGCACTAAATTCCTAAAAGGCTGTTTTGTCAGAACTCCACGTTCTCCTTGTTCTGTTTACTTTGTACTTTAAGTTCATGAATAATTACAGGAGAGAAGCCAGATTTGACTTTTCTAAATGCAAATTAAGTCAGGGGGCCGTGAGGGGATTGTGCTGAGCCACTCAAATGAGGAAAGCGGAACAAAGAGCAACAAAGAGCAGAGGAGTCACCCATTTTATTAATTGTGTTGGTTCTAGCAGTTGGCCTTTAGAAAAGCCAGTGGACTTAATTAAATTACCACGCACGCTCGGCGTGAGGAAGCAGTAGGATATAGCCCTTTAAAACAGAGCAAGCGTTCACTTCCTTATCTAATGAGAATGAGAGCCACGGGGACGCTCATAGGTCTTTAAGTGTCCTCTGAGTCCTTCACTTACTATTGTAATATCTGGATTTAGTCTAGAGGAAAGCAGAGTCTTTTGCAAAATCGCAGCACAGCTATCGTCTTATATGTGAAGGCGTCTCTGTCCCTGCACGTCGGACATAAAGCGGCAGTGCATGGTGAACAAACAACGATATTGCTGATCCTTACAGCCCTGCCAGCCGGCCTGCTATATAGTGCCCTTTTAAACCCTCCGGGCCTTTCGGAGCAAAGGCATTCTTTTTCCAGGTCAGCTCGCTTGTTTGCTTCTCACAGCTGAGTCTCACAGCCTGCTGTTAGCTCAGCACATATAGGATGATTAAAGACGGCCCATGGGTTGACGGAGTCGGGCACGAGGAGCTGGCACAGAGGAGTAAGCGGTCATGACATGTTTGCCCTTCCCCCTACACATGTGACGTAGCCCCAAGGCATTGCCCGCAGTCCTGCAGGCTTAGGGAGGAGGCAGATGCATGCAGGGTAATGTGGCGTGTGGTAGAGCCACAGAAGACCGGGCATGGACAGGCAGAGTGCAAATGCCAGCTCCTGTTATGGTGCTGCATTGCAGTGCCGGGGAAGAAGAAAGCAGTGGAACATGAGAAGAGAGCAACGGTGCCCAATAACCAGGACGCGAGGAGGTCGGGACATAACACAGGCTCTCTTTGAATAAGCACACGACCTGTAGTTAATTACTTAAGGCAAATATGATAAATGTTAACAAACAGTAAGGCCTGTCTTTTATTTATTTGCATATACTTTGAAGAGCCAGGGCAGATGCATTGTATATAATACACTAGAACTTGAACAAGCTGCTCTGAAATGAAATGATATAAAAACGTTGTACAAAATTGTTAAGCTAACCTGGTGGTTTGTCCAACATCTGTATTATTTTCTGACTGGTTTTGGTAGTGGAGTTTAATGGGAATTTATATGTCAAAATATATGGCTTTGAACTCAATGATCTCCTGTGAAAACCTCCAGGCTTTCGTGTTATTACAAAATATTGTGTCACTGGATTCATAGGGTTTTCAACGTTATACAATAAAACTTGGACAGATTGCTCTAATAAGAGCAAATCGGTCACCCATGCATTGTTACATGGACTACAGGCAACGCAGCCATTTAAATATCTGGGAGTTCGTCTCATTTGCCCTTTGCTATGATAATGTACTTATTATGATGATGACTCCCTGAGGACGTTGCGACTTCTGTGCTTTGAGTCATCCCTCAGCTACCGTGGCCTGTGACTGCTGCGGAGTTATTTAAGGAGAGTGAGGAAACGGAGAAGTCGTTTGTCCGAGTTGTTGATCACGGTACGTCTGTCTTTGTTAAAACATATTATGCAAAACATCTTCTTCTTTGTTCCCACAATTCTTCAGAAAAAATGGATAAACAA
Organism: Anoplopoma fimbria; assembly: GCF_027596085.1. Taxonomy (NCBI): domain Eukaryota; kingdom Metazoa; phylum Chordata; class Actinopteri; order Perciformes; family Anoplopomatidae; genus Anoplopoma; species Anoplopoma fimbria. The sequence goes on along the minus strand of NC_072470.1, from coordinate 11,062,151 downwards.
ACATTTAATTTCCTTTTGGACTTCCTTTGTTGCTTGCAGAAGCCCGGTAGCCATGACGCTCGGAGCCAGAACACTGCAGACTGTTTGTTGTTACTGGTTCAGCTGATACAGTATGTGAAATATTTATGCAATGACTCAATGCAAGGGGCAATGGCGTCATGCTATCCTTCCATATTTTAATGTATATGACAATAACAAATGAGTATGTACTTTCCTCATGCCCTGAAGACAGTAAAAGGAAAATATGTCTGCAGTGAAGCATTGATTGCTTTTATTTTAATGTTTATTATTTGGAATAATAAACATTGTCATAAACCCTTGAAAATCCAGTCATAAAAGTTAGAAGAGTTAGCAGTACTAACTCGGACATAATGTTGATAACAGTATTACCCGTCTATTTCGCATCAAAATACCAGCAACATGTTGGTTTTTTTGGTGCTTTTTCCTACTGTACAGATGGGCTAAATGGGTCAACAGACGGTGGATGTGTGTCAGTGATTCCCTTCAGGTACAGAGCTGACCTCCTGCCTGTGGAGATTCAGCGGGGAGAAAATAAAGCTGCTGACGCTCACTTAAAAGCAGCCTTGACCTGTTTGTTTCACTTTCAAACTGTACACAGTACAGCTGGAATCTGTGTGCACAGTGTCCCGGCCCTGAAATAAACCACTTTGGAACATATTGATCCCATTCATTATTCTCTTTGATGTACAGTACGTTTGGAGGTTATAAGCCAAACTCCTGCTGTACTGTGTGAGGACAGGTTAGCTCCTCGAGGCAGCTGTAACACTTGAGTAGCCAGACGTCATTTAACAAAATGTAATTAAACTGCAGTTTCCATTATGTTTCTTCTGAGTGACTGGTGGCAGCTTCCAACTTTAATTATTTTGATCTTTACACCATGTCCATACTGACATGGTGTAATCTTAAAACACAAGGCTTTTCAAAGACTTTCCAGAGTGTACTTAAGCCCAATGCAACACCTGAAACAACAGAAATTATTTATTAGATGTGGCCAATAGTTTAGTCAAATTTGAATACAATCTAACAATACTGGAATCAAAGTAAATATCCATCATGTGTAGCTTTTTAATTGTAGAATGCAAACTAAAGCACATGACCTCAGTGTCCTCACTTGTAGCTGCAGCCCCAAGGTTGCAATGATGAGCCACGATCAAACCAATACTTTTCACTTATTCTGCTGCCTTCAGATAGAAAAAGGATACAAATGAAATGAAAACAACAGCAGGAGTTAGGCTGTAATCTGTAAAGCCCGATTTCAGACATCTTTCAATCGCCTCTTGTGCATCCAACAGAACAGATGTACTTCCATTTTAGACCATTTTTCTATTTGGCTGGCATAGTGTGGACCCCTCTTTTCCCTCGTTTAAGAGAATGTCACACTTAGAAATTAATGTAAACATGTAAATTAAACCAGTGAATCTTGATATAATGGATTGGAGCTATATTTAAAAGGACAACTGGATTTAAACCAATTGTTGATTTTCATATGCACATTTGCCGTAGGTATTTTTCTCAGTATTTCCATCTTTACCCAGAGCTGGATGTGTGACAAAAGTTTAAACAAGAACAGCCCAACACAGCTGGTTAACTGCCCCACTCACCTCTAGGTAGAAGTAATGTAAGACACAACAGGTCTTTTGTGATTTGTTCCGCTGCAGCAGAGAAAGCATGAAAACCATTTAAAAAGTGCCAGAGGTTGGCGTGGAACATATTAGGACTGATCTTTGAACTTTTAGGGAGAAAATAGAGACAGCTGCAACCCACACAAGCATAAAGGCAATACAGCTTTGAAATGTCTTTGAATGTCTCATGGAACCTACACTGTACATTGTCCAATCCCCCCCTCAATGATCACTCATGCTCTTTTAGCATTGTTTAAAGTACACAAGAACTGTCGTTATCAAAGCAACGTGCAACAAGAGGGCCATTTCTTGGTTATCCTGTCAGCAGAAGTACAAAAATGGATGCACATGCATAACCCGACCAAGATGATACACATGGAAAACCAAACACCTTCTCCTGGGTGGCTTGTAAGATTATCCCACCATTTCCCCAACAAGCCAGCACAACTCAAGATTATCTCCCCACATGTCCATAGGCATGAGGGAGAGAAGATACAGACATCAATATCAGCTTTACATCCTCCGTAATCTACAGTCGTCTCTTAAAAGCATTGCACATTCAATATTCCCTTTAATCAGTTTCCCCCCCACTTGCACTGAAGCAGATGATTAGGCATGCGCCAGCCCTCACCAGCAGGTCTCATGTTCCCTGGTGGAGCTTTACTGAGCTGCTGATCATGTTGTTAGGAGCTGTTGGAACAGTTTAGGTCATCCAAATCCTAGCCACTGTCAGCAGGGGGGGGATTGCTTTCCTTACGCAAACAGTGGGTAAATGGGTTAATCTGCATTATGAAATCCTTTTTCCGGACACATTTGTGCTGGTTGTATAAAGATTGTAAAATGATGCAAACCAAAAAGAAAAGGATCGTCATTCATGCATTTGAGTTTTGCTTCATGTCACAGGCCTGTTTTCTGTGTACTGACCCGTCTTGTCGCCAGAAACATCACAGTGAGCAGCGTGAGCCAAAAATAAAATTTTATTCCACAGACTGGAGAGAAATGTTTTGAAGTTTTGACATTTTTGAGGTTTAAATGTTTTGAAGCTTGAGCCTGGATTTATCTGTTCTCGCCATCTTTGCTGGAGCTACTAAAATGATCCGAATGCTGGGTGAAGCTGAGGTGGGGTAAATGCCATAGTTGAGTGCGATAGTCTGAGACACCTGTCATTCAGGCAAACATGCCCACACAGTGCTATTTAACCCTTGCTATGCTATTAACTTAAGAAAACCACCAACCATACATTCGTTTGACAAGAAGTTATATCTGTTTATAATATGTTATTATATTTTCACCTAATACAGGTTGGTGACTGTAAACACAAATGTTCAAGGAGAGCGTTGACATCAGACGCCGAAAACAATCATTTATATACGTCAGGGGTTAAAATCTCTACCCATACAGTATACGACTACCTGCCAGGTAAGAAAAAGGTTTGCCAGGTTCATTTTTCGAAGCAAGGTTGGAAAAAAGTGTTTGTTGTTGTAATACTAATTTCGACCACAAGAGGCTGAAGTGCAACACTACCCCATGATCTAAATAGAACTTTGAGGACTTTGCTCTCCCCTGCCTCTGTGGGCCGCACCCAAAAATTTTTTCCTTCACGTGTGCTTTTCCTTTACATTAATTGCTAACACACAATAAATATCTAAGAAAAACGATCCTGACCAAACTCACAGTTTTTGTCTGAAAACAATTGAAGTCAAACTTAGGAAACGGATGGCCAGAATCTTTCCTTTTTCCTTTATCCACGTGGCTCTAGTGATGGCAATGGCAATTGGTCTATCTTACGTTTTTGGATCCGACTGAAATATCTCAAAAACTACTGGATGGATTGCCATGGAATTATGTGTGTACATAATGATATCATCGGCAAACGTAGAGAGATTAGCTTAGTCTTAAACACATATAATATCATTAAAATAAGATTAGAGACCTAATAAAGTGTTTTTTCATCATAAATTATTCTAAAATGATTTTGTCCTCAACTACATAAGGAGTCTCTTTTCCAGAAAAAAACTTGAAATATTTTCAACCGTCTGCTTTGAAATGTTGAGCTTCAGTGTTCCATGATGGTCTTCATTTTAATTCCAAGACTTTTCATTAACGTAATTGAGGATTCACAATTGTTTTATTTGATTCTGAATTATCAGATGTAAGCACCAGGTCTTGGTTAATAAAATAATATATTGTTTTTTTAAATACACAGTTTCAGCCTGAAATGCTCAAAGTTTAGCTTTGAATGTGAAAACGTCTGCTGATCCTGCTGCTCTGTGCTTCTGTTCCCTTGGGTGACAACCACTAAAAGTTAAAAGCAACTCAAAGCTGGAAAAAATTGCAAACATTACTAAAAGCGGAGGCATTTTGCATCAGCTCTTTCAGCGAACGAAAAAATAGATATATGGAGGGTAACATGTTGTGCAATCAGCAAATGGTCACACAGCAAAAGCCCTTAATTTAATTGAATTGAGGCAATGTGAATGTGTCTGCAGTTTGGGACTTTCACCATCCTTGTTCAGACTGACTTAACTGAGATGTAAAGTTGTAGCCAACAGTTTTTGGGAACTGCACACAAGCCTCTGAAGGAGATGTATCCACATTTTCCATAGGAGACATGCTATTTTTTTTATTATTATTTTTAGGATGGGATCCCAGAAAGGTGTGATGGACAAGCCAATATGCTGGATACCGTCTCCTGCCTCGCCATCCATCTGCTCTGGATCAAACTCACAGAAGGGTCCAAGAAAGCTCAATGTTCCACGTAATATAAGCTTGAGCCTTCCAACCGCTGGACTTGCAGCGCTGGTTTCCTCAGCTCGCTTCACGCTTGACTAAGCCTGAACACATGACAAGTAAAACCCGAAGGCACGGGTTGGGGGGGGGGGGAGGCTGAAAAGGGAGGAGGAGGGGAGATGCAAGAAAACATCCTAAGTGTTTTGATTTGGAAGTAAGCTGGGTGTGTGGATGCATGAATCTGCGTCCTCTCTCACCTTTCTTTTCCCATCTCTGTAACTCTCCCCCTTTTTCCCCTCACTTTCTCCACCTCTCTCTCTCTTCAAGGTTATTCACTATTGTTTCCTCAGACTGGAGTCACCGCACGCTTCTCTTCTTTTCTGTCGGAGGACCATGTGAGGCTCTTGAATGTAAGTGCCTCCTTTGTTGCTTAATTCACTTTCATTGGGACCATTCCTTTAGAGGCAATAGGTTTCGGGTCCTTTTTTTCCCCTTCTTCTTCTTCTTCCTCGTAGCACATGCACAATGGGATGTCATGCATCGGAGGGGTGGAGTGGGTCGGGACGGGGGTGGGGAGAAGGGTGTTTTCGGGGGCTTGATTGCTCCATGTGGTTTAAGCGTGGGAGTTGGACGCACGTGTCTGCTGCTGTCATTGTCTCAGCGCAGCTCTTGCACAGCTTTGTCTTTAGTCTTTTGTCTATTAAACTTGATATGCTGCATGTGTTGTTCTTTGACTTTTGGTTGGCTTTGTATTTGGTAGCCATGAACTCCAAGTGATTAATTATAGGTCTGCAAGATTCTAAATTTAATTGGGAATAAATGAGTAGACAAGCACAAAAAAACCCAACATTTTTTACATGAAAAACAATAAAATGCAATGGCTTGTTTTGTAAATATAATTTAATAACTTTAAATGATGGCCTTTTTTTTATTTTATTACTTTAATTTAACAATGCAAAATTTGTATTACTAAAATACAACTATTTGTCTACATAAAGTTGCTGCACATTAATTGGATGCATTACATGTACCTGTGTAGTAGTTATTGGGTCATATCTAATTACCTATTGCATAATCCAGGTGTGTTTAAATACTTTACGACTGTTTAAAACATATTTCAGCAAACTGAAATCCATCTGTTCTGTGCGTTGAAATTGAAGAATGCCATGTTTATGTTTTACCACTAGCTTGTTAGCTGTACCCTGCATGCACCATTGCTTCTTTATGCCAACGTATTATCCAATGTTCTCCGTTTACATGAGCCAGTAGGCAAATTGCTTGTTTGGACTCATGAACGTATTACGGAAGCCAATGTTCCACATTTGTACCGGATAAATCATAAAGCTAAATCTTTCCCTTGTCAGTATAATAGGCCTCGTTTGTTGCTTTGTTAGTCTCTGTGACGAGCTCAGAATACATTTAAATGACAAGCATGCATCTTATGTTTTAGTCAAAAGTAAACTGAAAATACATGTACTTTATTTAAGTCTTCATGTCTGGAAATATCGATAAGGACAGAGACTTTTAGGGGTCTACAAGCTATGTTCTATAAGCTTTTAAAAGTTGCCGATGCTAAATAAGTTAGCAATGATTTGAAAGCACAAGCACATTCATATCCTCTGTAGAAGCAACAACTTTGATTGACAGAGGGCTAGGTAGGTTCATTATACTCTCCAATAATTAGTTACTCAGCTTCCAAACTGAAAACTCTTCATTAAAGTTCTCCAGTTGCTTTGTACCGCTGGGTTTTAATGCAAATATGTTCCCAAACTCTGCAAAGATTAAAAAAAAAAAAAAAAAAAAAAAAAAAGAACAGTACAACTTCATATTATAAGTAGTTGAATTTCCTTCAGGCCTGCATGAATTTCTGTGAGGGTCCAGCATTAAACACCCTGCCATGCTTCACTGCAAAGCAATGTGTCTGAAGTGAATTGTAACTGACATGGCCACTGAATAATACAGATTCTGTATACACTCAGTTATCAATTATAGACAACTTCTCTAAGCTGCATGCTGAACATGGAGGTTTATGGTGAACATGCGTGTTTATCTATACTATATTTGTGATGGCATGCTTTAAGCGTCACTGTGGACTTATTTTCAGACTGTAGCGGTCCTCTCTTTGGTTTGTTAAAGGCCGGCACACAAACACACACAACTCTAAATATTGAATAATGATGTGAAATGCATAAGCTGCTGGTGCAGTCAGTGGGATTTATGTATGGCTGATTGAGCAGCATGAATCTACAACTTACTAAAGTGCAAGATAAATTAAACATATCCTTGATGGGGACTAAAGACTGCATTTTATCAAAATCTCAGAAATACAACCTTATATTTTAGAATGAGGCAATTTATGCGTCTTTCATTTTAAAATGCTTGAAAAAAAATGCTTTTATCACCGTACTTCTGAGGCTTTTCATGACTAGATTAGGTTTTCAGGAGTCCTAGTGTGCATTGACCTTTTGCTTTAAGAGAAATGAAATTATTCATTATTCACTCCTTTTACTGCAGCGATCCTGGACGTGTTCGTAGTTCACAACATCCCCGGTCCCTCCATTCCCCATTATGGATTCCACACACTTCACTCCCTTATCAGTGCCGACATGTGGAGAGGGAGGTGCTGCTGAATGCAGCAGGATGTGACAGTTGCGTACCTGAAGCTACAGGCGCTGAGCTAAATAGAAGTGAAATGGTGTATGGAGGACGGTTTTAGAGACCCGGAGCGTGGATGAGAGTTCCTGGTTTGTCACAGTGAGGAGTGAAGGTGTTGGAGAAAGCCAAAGGCGGCTAGATAGTGAATTAAAAGCACAAGTATTTGCACCATTCAAGGCAATCGTCTTGAAGATTCTAGGATTCGAGGTTCCAAACTGTGCCCAGTGCTGTGGCATTGATCCGAGTTGTAGTCTGAGTTTCTGGAGGTAACAGTATTCCTGCTTGCTACTCGGTTCTCTGCCTCTTTATTCCTAACACTGTTTGTTGTATTTTTTTTACAGAATTAACAAAACTATAGATTCAATCGCTTTTTGATTTTGAAATGGACAGTTGATTTGAATATTGGAATATCTCATTACATGTTCAAAAATCCCTTTTGAAGTCTTAACTATCTGCAGTTTGCTCAGATTATTTCCAGTTTTAACACCCTCTTTGCCATATTTGGAGACAAGCAGCGTCTCCAGCTAGGAGGCCTTGGCATCAGCGTCTGCCAATGTGTCCAATCTTTTTCATGCCTAGCCAAAGCCCCCCGCATTCCAGATTTAAAATCCCATCGCTCTGCTGAGGACTCGAGAGCTTGGCATTCACGTTTCAACTCCTCAGCAGCAGAACTCTGGCTCCTAGCCATCTCCTTGTCTTATACCAAAGCTCAAGAAAATAAGTTTGAATAGAGAGAAAGGACGGGGAGGGGAGGGGGTTTTGGAGAGAGAAGTAGGGAGAGTTTTAAATGCACGTAGTGGCATTATATTTGCAATGACCCCGTTTAATCCGCCCTCTGGGTATTGGACTGTATGAATGGACTGGTTTGTCCTCCGGGTGACCAAACATGGCACTTGAATGTTTATCTGCACAATGACAAACCTTGAGAGAGCCAAAGACACTTGGTGATGAGATGGACCGTGAACTAGTCAAGTGCCCTGCTCTGTTCGGTCTCTGCTAAATACACAGCTTTGGCTCCACTGCAGCTTTGGCTGTGTGGGCGATCCAACTTCTCTCAATACGCTGTATGCTTGTGCTAGCCACTACAGGACAATGGTTCAGTCTTACTATTGTTGAATGTGCTGGGAACCTTAAACACATAGCACTACCGCCTTTAGAGCTCACACAGGATTACAATCCTACATAGGATGTAATACAATATAATATTTCAGGAGTTTCTCTCCTGATGAGTACTGAAGAGTTTATTAGTTTAGTTGAACTAGACTGTAATACTATGTGACAGGATAATACACTCTGGAAAGTTATCACAGTGGCCAAGTAGTCTAGAAATACAGTGTTCATGTCGCAAAGTATTCAACCAGGAGTGTGCACCTGTACGTATTGTGTTAAATGCTGCATTGCATTAGGGGAAAGTTGAACTTTATTGCATTTCTTTGTGGAAGTGACGAGTGTCTTTTATTTTCACGCAGTGCTGTTGTCTATACGAACACTGCTTATCAGTTAATTCACACAAGACGCAAGAGGCCAGCTCACCAAAATGTTACTGACGCAATCCATTTATGTGACAAATAACTGAAATGAATCCCATGATAGATTACAGAAATGTACTGGACTCAAGAAGACTTCATGGGGAGTGTACAAGAAAAAAACTGCATTTATTGATTAATTTATTTAATTTCATCTATACCCGAAACCAGAAAGCTCATAGTGAAACTGTGGCCTTGAACAATCCTTACTTTTCAAGTTCTGTCAGAGTGCTGTGTTTGGCAAACCTTTTAAACATCCCCTAATTATTTGCACATTTGTTGGTCATGCAATAATACGCTGCCCGATAAGACCCTGAATAAGATAAGGACAATGACCTAGTGAATGACCAATAATGTCTGGAGTATGGCCATAGCTGTTGGAGTCAACAAAACCTGATCTGTGATTATCAACAGAGGAGCATACAACAAAAGAGACCAGCAGAAGGTAATTGAACAAAGTCAAATCCTTCTCAACGACATAATAGCCGACACCATTTGTCTCATCTAGTTCACAAAGTCAGTGCCTGTGCAGTTTAGTATTCTATTGATTAACGCTGCAGCTCGGCGCACATACCGGTGCCTACTTTAATTGGCTCTTTGATTAGCTGAGGCTCAGAGTCTGGCCTTTAAGCAGAGGTGGATCGATGTGTCCTGGTGGAGAATTCATAAACTCAGAGAAAAAAGTCAGGAGAGCCGCTTCCAAAGCTGAGAGTGTCATGTTCAACACTGCAAATGCACAAATGAGCACTTTTATCCCAGTATCATGATATTAGATCATGCCCCGCCATGTGATTCCAGGAAAAGATGCTCCCTAATTATATGTGGGACAGGTTTTTCCAGGTGCAGCGTGATGATTTGTAACCAAAACCTCAAAGAATACCGGTTTGCTTTCATCTTTTACAACTATATATTTTGGGGTGACAACAAAAATTCAAGATGTGCTCCAACTTGTACTGCTTAACTGAAGGAAAAATAAAGACAACAAAAGTGAAGACCAGCAAGCAAAGAAATGGAGACAAAGCTAAGATGTTTCATGCCAACTTTCACAGCAGCACTGTCACCAATAAAATCACCAACACATCCAAACAATGTGGCCCATCCAATCAGAAAACACAAATTCAGTCAGCATGTACAAATGTATTGCTACCAAGACAACCAATATAGTAATGACAGCAAAAAGATTATATTGTCCAAACACAAATCCAATGTGGAGGCTTGTGAAATCCAAAAGTGGACAAGCCAGCCTTTATGACCAATTAAAAAGAATTGGATTTGCGTGCTGTCTGAACAAAGCAAAGCGGTCAGCTCACTCAGTGGTCCAAACATCTGTTAACTGGAGGTTTGATCACTTTTGGTCCACGATAGTCTTGAGGGAAAACCACAGAAGGAATGTGTCAAGTCAACTGGATCACAGTCACTTGGAAACCACACTGTTTTGGAAAATTGTACCCAAATGCAGTGCCAAAGGGGAAGCTTAGCTAAGTATCTTTGAGGATAATCAACTATTTAAGATCCATTTGAGCTGTGAAAGCAACGCCAACTATGCTGCATCGACCATTTGGGATGCAACTTGCTAAAAAAGACAAATTGTTCTTCACGATCTACAACTTGTCGTGTGTTAAATAGAAGGTTATGCGGGTCAGACACTCTCTATTTAACCACATTGCCTTTGTGAAAACAGATAACTTGTGCTGAGCTATATAAAGCTGTGTGTTCCAAGGGAGAGTGGTGCAATATCACTAATGGTCTGTTAGATTGCCTTGTTTGTTTGTGAGAGCAGTAACTTAACACAAACACACACACAAACAGTCCCACAATGTCTCTTTCCAAGCTTTGGAAAAGTGCTGCGGGTGGTTTATTGATTGAACCTCTGAGGTCAATGTGTGTGTGTGTGTGTGTGTGTGCGTGTGTGTGTGTTTATGTGTGTGTGACTGGCCCTGTGTGTCTCCGGCTGGCAGTATTTATCTGTGCTGATGTTAGAAGAATAGATACGAGGTGTTGGCTCGGCCTGAGGGGACAGCTCGAGCTCGATAGAGGAACAGGACGTGTAGAGAGGGCCGGCACATCTACCCGTCTGTGTGCCTGTCTGTCTCAATACTGCGTTAGAAGTGAGATACACGTTTGAGTCTGCCTCTTGAACCGTGACACCATCCTACGCTTTGTGTGGGAAAGAAATGCAACTGTTAACATGTTACGAGTGGGAAAAAAAATCCAAGCTGCAACCTTTATACGTGTCCCATGTGCACGCTCACATATACATTTGGATGTGAAGACTCTCTTTTTAGCCTTGCTTATGACATCATTCACTATTCTTCAAAAGGTTGCAGGGTGCCTGGCATTTAAACAACCATATTAAAAGGGCTTGAGGCTCATAGAGTTCTTTGCACTAGCTAACTTGCCAACCAATAAATCAATGGCAGCGTGAGCGCAGGTTCCAGTCTTGGGTTTTGATTTTCAAAAAGGTGAGACAGTCACCTTTACTTACACCTGGATCTCAGAAGCCCTGAACCTGCTAAAAGGAGATGATTTAGTTGAATAATAATTCACACAATTAATGATCCAACTGAGACCATCATTTATTCCATTTATAATTTATGGCTGTCTTATACTGTAGTCACACTGTACGCAACCCCCCCCCCCCCCCTTCATACAAAATGCATGTCCTCTGATTAATGTTCTTGCTTCCGATTCCTCTCACTGACTTTGTGCTTCCTGTCACAGTCATTTGCATCCCTGGCTAACGTCTCTGATTCATTTCATGGCCGTGGAGGATGTTTTACTTACTACCATATGTTTGTGTATGTGCATTCTCCCTGCCACAGGTGCTGACAGGCTCATATATCTGAATATTTTCTCACTGCCAGGTGGACTAGAGTACATCATTGCATTACATTAAGCACACACACACACACACACACAGTGTACACACAGAGAGCTGCACTACACTACAGGGACGAGAGCAGGGGAGGTCGGAGAGCCTGACTTTCATTTATAACTTATTCATGCTTCACACCGTCATTCGGCACACCTGGGAAAAAGTCAATTTCTTTCACCACAGGGAGGCTCATCTAAAACAGCAGTATATGACTTTAAACTAACTTCCTGGCATAGTATTTCCTATTACCTATTACCTCCTCCAGGGCTCCAAATGACAGAGTGGCACTACCCAAAGAGTGCTCCGGTATTATCAATGCCCTTTTGTGCTCACAGTGGGAAATCTGTGTCCCAGCTGGAGCAGTTTCAGGCTCGGCTGATTGAATCATTGGCACTGGATTGGAGAGCGTAATCATGGAAGGTCACAAGTGCTGCTGATATGTCATGCAACTTCCAGTCTGCCCATTAGGTTATTACATGGCCTTGTAAATTACGACATTAAAAAGGTGGAGTGGGCAATTCTGGAGAGTGATTGTTGATATTTTAACGAAACACCCAAACAAATACACTTTAGAATGTTAGCATGTGCCAGATTTCCACTGCCCTTTCTCTCTATACATCTAACCTGGATGGAATAATGTGTGTAGGTGCTGTTTCGAATAGTTCAAAGCTTCAAACATAACGTTGACATTCTAATTCTAATCCAAAAGAATGCTGGACATCTTTTATTTTCATTTTGCTAATCTATTGGTTCTGATTAAACACAGTATTTCTGCACAGCTGCATTGTTTCCCATGAACAGAGCCAGTGCTGCGTATTAACAATGGATTTTTTTTTTTCTTCAGAACACACACACACAGAACGGACGGCTAGCGGACCGTGAGGAGATGTTCGTTGAATTCAACAAATGTGTATCGGATTAGAATCACAGACTTTAATTCAACGTGAGATCCAGTTAAGAGTAAAGCTCTGATGTTTAATATTAGGACTGTAGTTGTACTGAAATGCATTGCTTGTTCACTAGCCAATGAAGATTCTTGTCCTTTATGAACTGAACTTGTGCTGACCTCCAGTTAATATGGAATGAGGAGTTATACAACTTTCCAGGGACAAATGGTGAGGTGATTCAGTGCAAAATACAAGCGGAGCATTGTGGAGAGATACATTCATGCACTAATTGGAGGATTTCAAGTTGGACATAATTAGGAATTTAGCTTGAATGTCACTGTACTTTGCAGCAGAATATGAGAACAACATAATGGTCTTCCTTTCTCCCATGAAATCCACATCTATATTCAAATTAGATTGGCTTTTACCCTGGGCTCAATAGGAAGAGAAGTGAAGGCGATTTTCTATGCCTCATCACACCCGTATTTCACTCAATACATCAAGGCAGCTATACTGCACTTTACTCCGTGTGAGAATGTTAATAGATAATGTAGCGGCGCCTGAAATAGCACATTAGCTTGGAGACAAACTCAGCTGTGTGTGCCAGTGACCGCCTGAGAGCCGGCTGATGCTCCCCACGCTGTGCATGATATTCAGTGACCTATCATATGCAGTGGATGTGCAATGGTCTCGTGTTAAAACCTCCAAGAAATAAGCCTTGATATTGATTATTTGGGATTTGTAATGGAATAGCAGGTCAAATGATTGTCACTTTACTTTTAAATTAGCTTTAATAAGAATATGTATATTTTTTTTGAGTCACTAACATCCTGAGTGATTCATTAAGATGGTGTCATTATGACGCTTCAGTGCGTGTAGCAATCTGGTCACGAATTTTCAATCTTTGTTGGCCTTGATAAGGAGCTTGAGCATTGGTTGGAGTAAAATAAACTTTAGACTGGTCAGTAGAATACACTTATATTGTTTGAAATATACTGCTGATACTGTACTGTAGTAATGGCACCCAAACGAAATGATTCTTATATAATACGATATGTTACTTAGAGGCAGTTCAAAAAGGAGACGGCGCACTAAGAGTTGTTTCCTGCATCTGTGTCACGAGGATTTTGCTGCTGCCCCGCCCCTTTAGGGGACTCGCACACTGAGTCTGTTAACTCCAATAGGAGTGATGACCGTGTGCACAGATCATGACCGAATACGCCATGACCACGGCAAGTTTGCAGACAGGAAGTGTTGACCATTTCAAACCAGTGGCAGAGCTTTGTAACGCCTCATCTTTGGAGTTAAACTTTTTTCTACAACCACTTGTTAGCATGTGACTAACGCTCAAAACAAATTACACTTTAGTCAGTTCCATTCGCTGATGACTCACCTTCAATCCAAGACGTAATTATAATAATTGTATCTCTAGCTCTCCTGGCACTTGCACTTGTTTTAGATTTATTTCTGCTCGATTTTTTCAGGATTTCGAGTCTATTTGCTTTGGGACTATATAATGTCATGGTGTGCCAGCTGGTGTTGCTTTGGGTTGAGGGCGAGCAGCGAGGACAGTACAGTTTGAGGACACATTGGGCCCGCTGACAGCTAATGATGATGCGGCCTGACACTCATACATATGCGCCTGTTACTTGTGTGTGTGTGCGTGTTTGTCCATCTGTGTGTTTCTGTTTTTGTTTATCCTTGTGTCCTTGTTCGTGTCCATTTTTGTGTGCGCTTTTGGGCATTTTATGTGTTCGACTGTGTTTGGGTCTATTTGCATTCGCCTTGGTGATGTTGCAGTAGATTTCTTCAGCGTGACAGAGAATGACCTTGAGCCGTTGCTGCTGGTGAAAGTGTCAGATTCGGGAAATAGATATATAAGTGTGTGTTTGTTTGTGTGCATGCATAATGTGCAAAATCGCTACTGGATGCCCTCGACTATATCTGGAATCTGACAAAGAGTGGCCTTTCTTTCTCTCTTCATCATCCCGGATGATGTTTTTATCGCATCCACTTTGTTTTCAGGGTCGGAAGGAGCCAGCAGGCTGAAGATGTTCACAACTAACTATGTTTGACAGTTCACATACACAGATGGTCTGTTGATTCACCTGATAAACATGTGAATGTTGGTCATAATCAGTGGTCTCTCAGTGGGAAGGGCCAGTTCACCTAACTACAAGGACAAATAGTTATTTCTATAGCAATATAGTGCATACCAAAAATATCTATCTGAGAGGAAATAGTGCAGCTACCTTTAATGTTTATCACCCAGACTTCCTTATCTCCTGGACTCCCCATCCTTCCATATCTCTTAATCTGTCTGTATCGCTCCTCGTCCTTCACTCCTCCTCTCTAAAAAAATCTGTACTATGTATTAGTTTCTCTCTGATTAAATCAGTTTATTCTATGAGATCATTTGACAGAGACAGAAAGCTCACAGACAACAAAATATCCTCAACAAAACCCTAAAATTCGCACTAATCCCAAAACTGCCATCGTGTCTCTGCTCGGCTGGTACCAGCTGTGCATCTACCCCCCTCGCTGATTGAAGCCAGCGCTTTACTGCCCGCATGTGAACTCACTTAGAAGGCCAGAGGTCAGTTTGAGGGGAAATGTGTTTAGCCTTAGCTGTGACTACCAGAATGCCTTCAAAAAGGTCACTAATACTTATTTTATGGAGTGGGAGGAAAGCAAGACACGACCACGCTCGGCAGCAAATGTCTGTAAGAGCAGCTCTCCACAGAATATCTCCACAGCTTCCCATGAGTCATGCAATTTGAATGCAAATCTAATGTACAGTCCAAGATAGTGATCAGGGACTGGGGAGGTTTTATGACACGCTATATCTCAAGTCATAAAGATGCCTCTGGATGATAATAAACTGATGTAGCTCATGGATGTGAGCAACACATGTGGGTGTACAGATGAAAAGGATGCTGACTATGTGTCCATTTGCATTCATTTTACCTGGCTAAGAGCCATTTAGAAGATCAGAGTGTTGCGGTCACGTGTCCATCTGTGTGAGTTAAATCCCAGACTACCCACAGCGTTGGTGCCCTCTGCAAAGGTCCTGGTCGTAACCCTGTCGTGCTTTATCCCTGTAATGGTCTCACCCCGAGAGAGGAGACAGGACCCCACCGCATTCCACTCATTCCTGGTTGTTAAAAATAAGACCTCTCTAAACTCAGTGGAGACCAGCTTTTCTAAATTCAGACACTTTTCATTGAAAGGTTGGAAATTAAAGAGAGGAGCTTTCTTCTCTATTTTTTCTGCCAAAGAATGGAGCAGCTAATGGAAGCAAATAATCAATAAAGTTTAAAGATTTGCTTTTCACAGCTGAGCTTTTATGTCTCAGCCTCCTTCATCTTCTCTTTGCTTGATTAGATACAAAAGACCTTCACAGGATAGTTTCCTCAGAGCAAAACAAAACCACAGCCTTTAACTCATGTCAAGTTTTCTAAATGTACAAAAAAACATATTCCAGTTACTGGGTTATCTGCTGACTTCACTTTATCAACGTACACTACAACAACAGTTCTGTATATTCCTGAATGTGAAGCATCATGTCTTTTTTGGCAATATCTTTGCACAGAAATCTTCAAAATTAAATTGGCCATTGTGCCTGGCAAATGAGGCTTCTGAACTCAATACCCTCCATCTCTACTTGCACAATGTCATTTGGAGCACAATCAAAATATCACCAGGGGCAAGATGGGAACATATAGTTCAAGGTGAAAAACTCGACTTTGCGGTATTGAGGTAGAGGATGCTTGACAAAAGTTCAGCTACGGGGTCTGCTGCGTTGAGACTTGAATGATGGAAGAGGCTTTGTATCTGTGTGCTTTAATTCTGAAGAGTGTTGTTGGATAACCTCCAAAGGGAAAATAATTCAACATATCTTATGGAGAGACTGGGTAGTATCTCTATGTACATTATGGCATCAATGAAATGCCTGTACCCTCCACATCTATCTCCGTGCAGGTAAGACTTTGATTACAAAACTAAAATTACTTTTTAAAAGGGGGACATAATGCTCTACACACTGCAACTAAGATGATGTTTTGTCCATTTGCATGCTTTCTACTTGATGTATTGCTATCAGGGCCACTATACTATTTGCATTTAAAGCTGACTTAAGGCACCAACATAAGAGTTTGTTACAGGGACGGCATTCAACAGTTTCTTTAACTTTCTGAAACTGAGAAGCCAACATTTACGCCCACCTTATGCAGCAATCGGTCAGTTGTGTGGCGGGGAGAAAGTAAGCAGGGTTATAAGCAGGGATGTCACCATACCAGAGATGCAGTAGTCAATACCAGTGACTCTATTTACCCAATAACATACCATGCTCAAAAACAATGAATCCCTGGTACTTCAACATATTATTAGCAGGGTAAGGGTTAATCCCAGATGATCCGTTCGAGGATAAATCATAAATCCGGTAATACAGTTTCTCGCCCCAAAAATTATTTTACAAGACTACATATGAACGCATCATAATTACTTTAGAATTTACCTTCGCCCTTTACTAATTTTTACTGAATAGAGCTTGAATGCATCATAATGTTACTCAATACAACCTCCATGCGCTAGCGGTTAGCTATTATTTAACCGGGCATGAAAGTGACTGACCTATGGAGGGCTTCTGGGTAAATTGTATTAATCTGTCTCACTGCTTATCTCTTTGTCTGAAAATTGCAAGTGTCACTTTGCTTGAAAGTGTGACCTTCAGACTCACATACTGTAGCACTGAGACATAATTTCACAACTCGACTCATTAATTCTGAGTAGTATGAATTGAAAAAGAGAAAGAAATATAGTTTTACATTGAGGTCAATGCACAATGTGTGTGTGTGTGTGTGTGTGTGTGTGTGTGTGTGTGTGTGTGTGTGTGTGTGTGTGTGTGTGTGTGTGTGTGTGTGTGTGTGTGTGCCTATATTTTCCTTCGAGCTGTGTTGAGGGAACATTTCACGTCTTAGGGGACTAGTTGAGTGTTCAGAAAGTTAGCGATCTTGCTCTTGCCGGGAACTGACCCGAGATGGAAACTCTTTCCTTGTTCCTTTCCAAAAGAACATTCTTTGGCGGCAGCCTCACCTCGACTGATCCCACTCCAACCGCCAGAACCATCAGCCACAATTCCCACCGTGTACACACATCCCAGTACTCTACATGGACATATTAGTAGACACACAAATCCATCCAGCACCGTGAAGAAGCTGTGTTGTTGATGAAACATGCCATGAACACCCAACAATGGTCATACACATTATATATTTTTGTTTAGGGTACCACATAAGGTAGAAAGGTTTTTGAATTCACTAAACAACCTCCATGTGAGCTGTTACAGCCAAAACGGTGATAGCACATTTAAACTGACCTTACGGGGATTCACAAACACTTCATCTACTTGAGAAGTCTGTCAGTGCTTGGCATTTCAGTTGCACATTCACGCTTTCTGGAACTCATCAGACCCAAACAAATAGTTTCATTTGAAGCGTACAAGTTCATTTTAGTCCAAAGGGCCATTGCTGGCTCAAGCACCCTGCGGTCCAGGATACAAGTTGGAATTAAACCCTTAGCCGTCTGCAAAGTAAGAACCACGTATCATACTTTCAACAACAGGGGGCAAAATGTCAGGGATTATTTGGGCGGTAGCAACCAATGAGCAGCAAGATTACAAAGCTCTTTCACATCACATGGACTGTAAATGTCTCAATAATGGTTAGGGCTGATTATGTTTTTTGTTGTTTTTTTTGGCTTCATGCTCCTTTCTGTAATGCGCAATTGGCAAGATTAAGAGCACCGACCACAGTGAGTCAGACATGACTGGGAGGTATAGTTTACAACGAGACAGCTGATGCCTGCTGAATATTTCTAATCGGAGACTGCAGTTTTGGCGGGGCAGAGTGCTTTGTGTGGGAGGGTAAATGACCGACTGCGGATTAATTTAAGCTGCTTTCCTTTCGGGACGCATATAAAAAAAGGGGGGGGGGGGGGTTGTTTTCATGAGTAGCGGCCAAAACCGCTGAAGTTTCAAGGTAGGGGGAGAGGCGGCAGGCAGACATTAGAAATGATGGAGGTTGAATTGCTACTGAGGACGTGTCGTGGATGCAAAAGTGGAAAGTTACAGGAAATTCACAAAAGGCAGACCTCAAATGCAGACGGGCCTTCACTTGAGAGAGACGTATAATAGAGATGTTTGTAATTTGCTCAAATTTTTAATTGCTGTTAATGTTAACGCAACTCTTCCTCCATTTTAATCTGATGTTTTGATACATGCAGGATAATAAATACTTTCACATTCACTAAATCCATCAGTACGATTATTTATAAGTCACCACACTTTTGCTTTGAGTTTTGCTAACAGAAATTATGTTTTCCATTAATTGCAATCGGTTCTACATTGATGTGTTTTTTTATTTTTGTCCGATTGATGTGATGCTGCATTCATGTCATAATTGAGAAATTGGATGTTGGCGTGTAAACTTTTAATAAGTCAGAAAAGCCTCACTGTCTTTGTAGGCTTTGAATGTGAAACATGTGCTATAAAAATCAGAGTGATGGTTATTACGTGACATTTTTGTATTGATAAAGTATATATATTATTCAAATTTACCATGTAAGCCTATTATAGTGCAGGTTATCTCAACCCCTCAACGTTTTCTTTTTTTACGCATTAAAAAAAATAAAAATAATTGTCATCACATAAGCCCTCTTGTTCACCAGCCTTCTGTTCAACTAAATTTTCCCCATTCTCGACCCTGAAAATGGATGTCATGGTTCCAATGTAGGTAATGCATACTGAGCAGAGAGGTTACAAACTGAAAACAGCTCGCAAGGGTGATGCTATTCAACAGCCGGGAAAAGTTCAACAATAGGAGATTGCACCGAAAGAGGAAATGGGACTTGAATTTGTCAGTCAGATAGTCTTCTCTTGAAGTGAATGGCAGACGGAGCGTGATGATAGTGTAATGTGATGTGAATGCACTTCTAGGGGACATCACAACTCGGCTATTAATTGAACGCCGGTAAAAATCAGAGTCACGCCTTGTTACTCGAAGCTAAACACATCTCGGCTTTGTACTTTCTGCTTAAGTACATACACTTGTCCACATGAGTTTGCATGCAAGTGAGAATATAAGCAAGGACAAGCAGACATGCAAACAGAGGGAATGTCTGCATGATGCATCGGACAGCAAAACTCACACATGCACAGAGCCGGGCCCAGACTCCACCCCCAGTGGTTCAGTGATTGGCCTACTTAGAGGCAGGGCAGCCCACTGGCAGATTTGAATACAGGGGAACAGAGAGGGAGGGATGGACGGAGAAGGAGGAGGGGAGATAGAGAGGGGGGCGGCGCACTAGTTTGTCCCTGCTCTCTCTCTCTCTCTCGCTCTCTCTGTGCCGGGTCAGGATGGAAAGGCTTACACAGGCAGGGGGGGGAAACATGTCATGAGAGGTGATGACACAGCCACGGAGACATATCCACATCCTCACTGACTCCCAAGTTCGCAGCTCGCTGCTGCCTCTGCTCCTGCTGCTGTTACGGAGTCCCACAGAGGAGAGAGAGAGAGAGAGAGAGAGAGAGAGAGAGAGAGAGAGAGAGAGAGAACAAGAAATATAGAGCCTCCATTCCCTGCCCACCTCTCTCTCTTCCACTCTTTTTTTTCACTTTGTTTGTGGATGATGGGATTTTAATCATGTGGAAGGTAAGAGGAGGAGTGGGGGGGCTTGTTGTGTTTTCTTATGCAGACTGTATAAAACAAAAGGGGGCCTGTCCCTGTGGGAGTTTGTGTTCCTCTTAGTTTACTTAAGTGTGTGAGACCCTGGGGGATTCCCGCATGCTTTCATCATCCATCACGGATCAGATTGTGTTTTCAGTGGAAATGAGGAGTGGAAGCGTTGAATGCCAGCATTACTGGAATGATAATGATAGAGCGGTGGCTTCGGGATTCAGCCAATGAGTTCTGTGGAGCCATATGTATCGCAGTGGAGGAGTAACTTCTGTAGAAACACTTGCTGCATTTACCTTTATATCAAGGAAGTTGTCTCGACCATGTGGTGAAATACGATTATGCACGAGTCTTGGAGTTCTGAGCAACTTAAGCTTTACAAAAACATAAATTTGACTTCTTTTGCCAACCCAAAATGTGCCGACATCAACTTTGAATGCAGAATTTGATCTTGAATCTGAGGTTTCACAAGAATTGACTGTGACACTTTTGAATATTGACCCAAAAAACACACTCAATTTAATGTGTGTGTGTGTGTATGTGTGGGTGGGGTTTGGCTGCATGTGAGAGTCTGTTTTGTATGACCCAAATTCAAAGAGCCTCTGTGTTGGTTTGCTTGAAGCCCAAGATACATAAGGACAGGAGACAGTGCCTGGAGGGATGCTTAGAATGTGCGTGTACTTGAGTGCTGTGTTTATGTGAGGGGCTTCAAAAAGGTCCCGAATGGTCTTTTTAGCACTTAAGAGGGAGGACGTCTGACTGCGTTAATTTAAACAGCTAAGGGGGGAGATGACACATTTAGCTGGATGGCACTTATTTTCCTAAATTTTCTGTGTGTATGTGAATGTAACGCACCTTTATAATTATTCCTCGTGTGCAACTCTTGCCATTGTGTGTTTTAATGAGCCTCCCGGTTGTGTTCGACCGCTCAGCATCTCCTGTGTGCTGAGGCGTGATTAGTACACTACGTACAGTATCTGTGCATGTGTGTGTGTGTGTGTGCGTCTCGTGGGCGCCGAAGCGTGTGTGTGACAGCTGGTTGGCCGCGGGTTCAGTGCTACTACTGATCCTTCTCACCTGCTGCGGGTCACAGGGATCAAGGAAATCCAGGTTCAGGGTTCGACCTGCGAGACAATGCGCTGTACTGTCACTGCAGCTTGTGATGCTAGTTAAAGGAATGCTTGACTGAAGCAAAACAGAAGCATTAAATAGAAGCATGTGCGACTTTTCTGGCAGCTTTCTTTGATTTTAGTCCAAATAATGCACCATTTTTGTAAAATAATCTCATTTAACCTACAGTGACTGTGTAGATCATATCGAGTATAGTGCTTTGTTTAAGGAAAAGTTTAATTTATCTGCAAGTAGTTTAGTTTTCAGTTTGCCATATCCCACATTTGCTCAGACAAATAGAGAAAAGGATGTAAAAAAGGGGCCTTGTCTGATGTTTGGTTTGCAGTTGTCACGATGACGACCAATATAGCATTGTTGCTTTTCCTGTTTCCCCCGGCACCTTTTAGTGGCATTGTCGGCCTGGGCGGGGCTTGAGAAAATCATCTCAGCTCTCAGATCCTGGGGTTTGTTTTTTTTCCAGACCTGAAGATTGACTGTGGGAACCACGTAGACAAATATAGCAGAGGCTGTATTGTCATTTCTTTTTCCTGCGTGGGGCACATCGGTCACTTTGTTTAGACTTGGTAGGGGGGAAAGGTGGACTCTCGTTGTTGCTTTAAGTCACAAGGAAGAAACTAAATTGCTGGTTGCTGATAGCGTTAGCCACCTACGTTGGCCCCTAAACATCCTGTTATCTCACCAGCGTGTAGCTTACATGATACCATGTGGAGGTATAACTCATGAGATTCTTATCTCTCACCTAATTGGTTAATTTAGTCTTCAAAGCGTCAGCAGCCTCCCACTTCAGACGCTTGAGGGGCAGAATGCTAATTGCTATCTAAACATCCTTCAAAAAAAAAAAAAAAAAAAAAAAAAAAAAGGACAAAGACAGACTGGAATTTTTTTCACTCATCCTCCCCTTTATTTCCACTCTAGTTCAGTTCATTTTATTCACCCCAGTGCATTCTTTAATCACCAACCGAATAAGATGAATTGCAGTGTTGCCATGGAAACTTGTGACAATGAGTGCGACCGGTTCAGTGAGACTTGGCAGCTTGTGCAGTCCTGTGGAGAGGATAAGTGGTTCCTCAAACTTTGTCAGGAGCCTCTACAGCGGGCTCCTTTACACATTTCAAGTGTGGTATTGCCCTAAAGTTAACGTTTGAACTATAAATATTTTAACATGTCATCCATTTTGCACCGCATGCTAATTTTAGAGATGAAGGCAGTAAAGCGGCGGATTTTGCTTTACTAAATGCATGCTCAAACACTGGTTTCTGATATGATTTGCAATACAAATAATTCATTTTTTTTTGTATCTTTTTTGAGTGCATAAGTGCATAATTCAAACTGTACCACAGTAATGCAGCAATCCCAGGACTTTCTTGCATTTGTTCGGCAAAACCAATCAAAGCAAAGCTCACTTCCTCTGAAATCTCTGATAAAAACACAACCTTTTCCAGTTTAATCCTTTAGGAGCAAAATAATCACGGATTCTCTGAGCGCGCCGCCTGATAAACAACCTTTCACAGGTGTCAGACGCGACTCGGTTTTAGTTATTTTCCCCTCCAGATTGTGAGTTTGAAGATATGGCGTGGCCACTTGGTATGCACGGATGGTTTCGGTTAATGTGCTGGAGGACGGCAGATGTTAAAAAGTCAGATCACAACGTTTTGGAATATCTGCCACTCAAGGGGGCCTCTCGAATTCAATATCATCTGTTTTTTTTTTTGGTTTTTTTGACATTCCTTCCCTCCGGATTCAATGTAAACACAGATCATGTCATCGCACTTTGCTCTGAAAAGTCATCGTTCATACCCCAGAAATGCACGGATCAAAAGGCTGTGTAATTGTAAGCATATTCTGCAGCTGTCCAAATGTTTGGTGGTGGGACATACAAGGTGATCTGTGGAGCAGGGTCGTTACAGGTATGCGCAGGTTAAACTGAAGTCACATGCAAAGAAACTGTTTTCTTGAAGGGGAATTTGACCTCCAAGATAATTCCTTGATCACACTATAAACAAACACCTATTCTATCGAGTAATTCCTGTCTATAAATGAGACCCAAAGCCTTATTTTCTTCAAACACACGAGATAATCAGCCAATATTGACAAAAACTATTGGAAACAAGTTGAAATATTCATGCTACTCTGGAAGGTTTAACTTGTTTAAAGAATATATTACTTTAATGATTGCAGCATACACTTCACTGCAAATGAGAGAATCTGCATTTATCACATGACTACTAATACATTCTTGCTTTCCATTTATCTCCCTCCTGCTCTGTCCATACATGCATAAACTAGCTTACCTCATCTGCCAGCTCTCTGGGGCCGCTTTAATGCAGAAAACATTTCATCATCCAATCAAAGTTGTGATGATAATTTAATACTTTGGGGAATAACCACTATTTAATCACTTTCATCTCCGCCAGGGGATTCTAAGCACATATTTTTTGAGGCAACATGGAGGAAGGCATTAACTGAATTTGTAGCTTCCTAAAAGGAAATATTGCACACGTGTGCTCATCGGTTAACACTCCATCATCGCAGGCAGCCACGGCTAACGGAATATTAAAAGAAGACCTATTGGATGTAGCTCTAAAGAAGTAACATTGAAGTGCACCGTGTTGGGTTTTCAGTATCTGACACAATAACTGGCACTTTTGACTGTTGTAGTGCATTGAATTCCACCAACATGCTGCTTTATTCAAGCTACAACAAGCACTCTAATATTCTCGTCACTTTGTGTGTGTGTGTGTGTGAAGATCATTCACCATGATCAAATATGTCCTTGACAGCAGCACCAGGCCTGTTTTTGTCCTCTGTAATCTCTGTCCCCCAAACATGACATCTCATTTAAAATGCGACACTGTACCCAATCTGGGTCAAACAAGCAAGAATCCAGACAGACCCCACCACACACACACACACACACACACACACACACACACACACACACACACACACATGCACACACACACACACACACACACACTCTTTATCATAATCACTAATAGCCTCGGCATCCCGGACTACGCGACCAGCCAATCCTGTTAGGTGTGACTGACCGCTCCGGAACATGAAAGGCCGTGATTGGTCACAGCCAGTGTGGTATGAAGCGGATTAGGGATCAACATGGCAGGGTGTCTGGAATCAGACAAAGACGTAATGTGTGTGTGTGTGTGTGTGTGTGTGTGTGTGTGTGTGTGTGTGTGTGTGTGTGTGTGTGTGTGTGAGAGAGTGCGAGTGTGTGCGGCAACAGTTAGTGTTGTTAACGTGCTAACAATCCAGAGAACAGGGGAGAGGAGAGGGGAGTTGAGAAGGAGGGATGTGAAGAGATGAGAAAGATTCTGAAATCTAATTCTCCTTTGAGTTTGACATCTGAAAAAGCTCTAAGCTTTTTTTCCATCACTCGTGGAGTTTGGACTTCTTTAGCTTTAGCTCTTAGCTCTCACATCACCAAAGTATACGTTCTCTTCCTCTGTCCTAATTGGACTTTCAGCACCTACACCTGCAAGCCAGTCTACTGTGGACTACATTAAAGTAATTTGTCCAACACTTGCGCTGCGAGATTTATCACATACTTCAGTGCCTGAGACAAATATTTTGCAAAGAAATGCTGTAGAATAATATTTTTGCTCTGCTCCACACGGCAGTGGGAGCATATCAGCAGTCTTTCAGCATTGCTGCATCCATACAGCGTTTATGGAGGGTGATGAAATATATTTTTTTATTCATAAAAAATAAATAAAAAGGAAATTTGCTTCAACCTTGACCCGGAAAGCTTGACCCTGAAAAAAACAATGTGTTCTCGAACAACCCTGTGAGGTCAGAGGTTAATCTCTCTCTCGTTACGCGCTATCCCCTGCTGCTATGAAAGCAGATTGTGTTGTTTTTTTTCTTCTCAATCTGAAATCCCTTAATCGGTTAGGGGGAGGGGGGTGCTTTAAATTCTTCGTCAGATTGGAGGTAAACAAGGTGTCATGATATTTAGATGTTGTTCAATATGGGAATAAAGGGAAGTTTTTAAAAAAAGGAAAAAAACAGGGGGTGGTTGAGTTTTATAATTCACAAAAGGAGTAAATAATTTATGCATTTTTGTTTCACAAAAAATTGAATAATTGAGCGCTGGTTCTTTCTGTGCGTGTCCCGACTGTGAAAGTGAGTGATGTTTCACGGCAGTCATTCAAGATGACCACATATTTGTAAATTAGCTGTAGTGGTAAAATGTCCAAACTACATTTTTTAAGTCGTGGTTCAGTTTTAGGTCTATTGTGAACATATTTCAGATCAGAGTTTTTTTTGGTCTGACAATGTGGCATCGTAGAGGCTGATATCATCTTGTTTACCCACAGCTTCACATGGTTTGCCCTCTTTCGCTTGATTCCAACATTTCGCCATGTGTGTGTTTGCAATTTTCTGCCTCCTGCGAGTTAAGAGAGAATTGGAACAGTCACACACACACACACACACACACACACACACACACACACACACACACACACACACACACACACACACACACACACACACACACACACACACACACACACACACACACACACAGTATGATGACTGTGTGAGGCAGGTCAATGGCGATGACCTACTTCTCGGTTCCTTGCCGTGGACTGCCACAGCCGCTCACGTCAACGCACCAAACGCTCCCGCCCACCCACATGTCTTTATTTGGAGGGGGAGTTAAATAGCTTTCGGCTGCTTACTATAATCATGTTTTTCTGACCAATTTTGTATCATTCACTGGGAGTGATCTGGAAATGGATTTACTCCCCACTGCCATGGTGGAATCTTACTTTTTCAGCTCAATTTGTCAAGCGATGGTATAGTTGAAATACTCATTGAGCTGAAAAAGCTCAAAGTGAAATAAAATCTTGCTTCAGGGAGAGTTTAAAGAGAACAAAATATAAAAAGGCAGAAGCTTTTATTGTTAAAACACTGAATAAAAAGAAACTCCGGGAAGAAGTGCAATTATTAACAGTTATTAACAGTACATCATGAGCGGCTCCATGTATTATGGAGAACCACAGGAACCACTCGCATTCCTTTCCACTTTCCAAAACACAGACTCTGTTTTTGTCTGCATCGTGCTCTTGTCGAATTTAGTTTTTAGAAAATGGATAGAAAGAGCTCTTATGAAAATTTGAACAGCTTAAACTGTGAGTGGAGGGGAACGCCGCAGCCTCCTTTGACCCACACGGCAATGAAAGATTTAGAGGTAGAGCGCAGACTAATGGGGGAGTCTGCCCAAAGATAAACAGGAAGAGAGATGAAAAGCTTAAAAAAAAGGGTTCATTTGTACTTCGCTAGTTGTTCTAGAGCTTATTTGCACTCCAAGGAGCCAGTGGACATCTGTCAAAATATCAAAAGTGAGATAAAAAAATGTTCGTTGCGAAAGGTTATTCGCTGACATTTATGGATCGGAGACGAGGTTCAGTTGCAAAATAAAACACCATGCACCCGAGAGGAGCATCAGGGCAATGACATTTGTACCTCTCGAAATAGAAATGTAGCATTTTGGACTTCAGGTTACATGACGTAACAGGAGAGAGGCCGAGCAAGGAAAACTGCCAGGAATAGAAAGAGGAGAAGAAGATGATACAGGAATGTGATTCTTTCTGAAGTGAGGAGAAGCTCTTCCACAGATCCTCTAACGCAGACCTAAGTATTTCCTTGCTGTCCGATTGTGTTATCTGTATAGGGGAAGGAAAACAGGGATAACAGTTCATGTTCAGAGATTCACAGTACAGTAGCAGAGTTTTACTGACAAGTTAATGTACTGTTCAAAGTGGATGAAAAAAATGTGTCAATGCTTCTTGTGGTTTGAGTGATGACACTGTGCTGGAATAGTTTCCAATTAGACTAAATAACTTGTGTATTTCACTTTTTTTTTATTTATTTCCTTCCAGGCAATCGGTTTAATTTCATGCCGTTACATTTTAAAAGTCAATTTGACCAAAATAGGCTATTAATAGTCTCCAGCTGTCTCTTTTTGAAGCAGGACTAGTGTAAAAGGCCCCTTATATGCAACACTTGATGGCTACACACATGATATGGTGCTAAAAGACTGAAGTTAAGCTTCACTGTTATGCTGTATAAAGAACAAAATCTCGACTAATTGAAGGATGTAAGGAACAAAATATTAGTACTTTCTCGTACATAATTATGGCCACTTTCATGAAGAATTATGCCATGTATAGCATAATGCAAAAGTATATAAATAGAATGTATAGTACATGAAGTCTGTTTTTTTCATTGGGTAAGACACCTCATGTATTGCAGGGAAGAGGAATAAGACAGTGGAGGTTTCTTCCTCTGCTCACTCAGCTTTGTATTGCCCGCCCCCCACTGAAGAGTATCGGTACTGACGTTTCAGTGGTGCTGGCACAGGAGACGAGCTTTTCAGCCACAGTGACAGCTCTGACAGTCATCAGGCACAAAGTGATGGTGGGGGAAAAATAAACAACCTTGCCTGGATTTCCTCTTCCAGTCTGAATGCCCTTCTCACATTACTGTTCCGACCTTCCCCCCCAGACTGTAGTCTTCTATGCTCCTCTTTCCTCCTGTCCCTCTGTGACGCTCACCCTCCTATATCCTCCGTTTGGTGCTGTCACCTCAATGCATGGTTCAACAGTGTCACCTATGGTGTGCTGAGAGGCATTTCACCCCGTCTCGCCCGCCAGTTTGGATTTGTGCGACTATGTATGTCAAATCTAGGTTTGTGTGTATGTGTGTTTGTCTTTGTCAGAATGAGGCTGATTTATTCTCTTTATCCTTTAGTGCCTGCAGGTTTCCACCTGCTGTCAACAGTAACCTGTCAGAGCTCCATCAGTGTCAAACTTTGCCGGCTTTGTCAGGGGCTCGTTTTTTTTTCTGCTGTGTTTGTGTTACCTGGCTGACATCTGTGCACAGGGATGGACTGCAGAAATCTCCAATCTGCTTCATTACCACAGAACCGATCACTCTGTACAATGCTTAAGTTACAGAACACACCCCGTACATTACTGCATGAGATTTATATATTTATTTCCTATAGAAATGGATTTAAACAAGATCTTATGTGCAAACACCGGGATAGGAGCAGATTCTGTTCAGGGTGTATACAACAACAGTACTGTGGAGCAGGAAGTTAAAATATGTTATAACGAGTAAGAAGGGAAATTAAACCTGTTGTAATTCAATTCAGGTGTTCCAACATTAACTTAAGCTTATTGCTCATTTTAAACAGTCCTCAGATATACTGAGAGGGTGCAACTTAATGAACCAGTACTGGTGTATTTTCTTTTTAGGCATCCAACGAGGTAATATCATCTTTAGTGTTGATAACACTATCAATTGTCTCTAGCTTTGCAATCGTAAAATTTGAATCTTTAGCATGTTGCTGCATGAAACTTAAGCAGGCCCTATTATGCTATTTTACGGGTGCATATTTTTATCTAAAATTACAGTAACAACATGTTTACATGCGTTAATGCTCATAATCCTCCTTGTTTTTTCTCATCCTGGCTGCCCTGCAGCACCTCTTCTCACCCTCTCTGAAAAGCTCCGTTGTAGCGCTTGCTCTTCCCTCAAGAAAGCAAAGTCTGCTCTGATTGGTCAGCTAGCCCGCTCTGTTGTGATTGGTCAACGTTTCACATTTCATAAAACTCTTCCTCTAGAGCTTCAGCTCTGTCTCTCTCTTGTTGTTTGAGGGCGGGCCAAACTAGCCGTCACTTCCGTAACATTATGACCTCATAAAGTTACGGAAGTGAATGAGAGAATTCAATGGAGCCGTTTCAGGCAGCTCAGGAGCAGTGTTTCTGAGGGGGAGGGTAACTCCTTTTAGGCGTGGACTTCAGGTTTTATACTCGACGGACCTTGTAAATCTGCAAAAATATATATAACACACTAAAGAAGAGGGAAACAGTGGAAAAGCATAATAGGGCCACTTTAAAGCTGCATTAACAGATTTGTGGCCACTTGGGGGCAGTAAAAACAACCTTGACACCACCTATGGTACACAACCAGCAGATGCAAAGTACAAATTTAAGTCCAAGACACTCTCTCCTTGTGCTTGAACCATCCTGGTGTGTGGTCCAGCATGTATGGAAATTGGTCTGGCCTATTAGGTAGCTGGCCGGCTAGCATGTATGCTACACTCTAAAACTAGTGATCTAGTGTGATAAGAATCAATGAAGCTCAATATATCAAACTTGCATGCTAAGATGATGATGGTATTACAGACAATGAGAAAATATTGATTTCAGTGACATTAAAATACAATTTTGTTTAAAAGAAAAATGTGATTAGAGATTAAAATGGCCCTTGGTAGTGATTAAATTGTGCTTAATTTTGTGTTTCCTTACTTTAAGACTATACGAGTAGTCTAAGTGTAAACTTCTGTTTAAAAATCATAGACATTAGGAACATCCAAAGGTGTCACAGGGAAGATGTTGGCGTCTATATCTGAACAGGCAAATTGACCAAGAAGGCCAAGAACATTATGATATACTATTCCCTAAACAACTCATCACAGCAGTCCAAGTTTTACTGGACCGCCATGAAGCTTCAGTCCTCGCTGACAAACTATCTGGAAAGACAAACACATGAGGGAGGCTCTTTGGTGCTTTAGAGAAACCGCTGTGTGTTTGTGGGAATTTGAGTGTGAATCGATGTGTATGGACAAGAGTGTGTCTCCAAGGATTTGTTGTGTTCACAGTCCATCCAAACACACTATTTCATTTCAAGCGTGTGATTGCTGAATCATGCTGAAGTTGCTTGGCTCGCATCAGTTTAAAAAAAAAAATCATAAATCTAAAAATGTTTTTCTCTCATTCTATCCATTCTATGATCCTGCAGCTCATCTGCACTGCAAATTACTGTTATCTGGCCTGAGATATGGCAGGCGACTTGGTTATCTGCAGCACAGAGGATGAAAGGAAGCCATGCATAAAGATGACGAGAGAGAGAATAGGAGGGATTTAGGAGGATGGTAGTCCACTCTGATGCACACAAGCCTTAAGCTCAGTAAACAGTGACATCTGCTGAACATACCTCACTGCATGGTTAGACTGGATGCCTTTCCTGCCGCAGAAATCCATGCAAATCATCAGTTTCATTATACTCATTTCTAGAGGTTTTTCTACTAGAATAAGCAGTTTGAGTATTGTTCATAGCATTGATTTGCCTGAATTTGCATGTTCACTTGAGAAAAACTAATTGTAAAAAAATAAAATAATAATCTAACTGTGCTGTATTATCTTCAATAGATTCCATTTATTTTTCTGGTGTTATCTACATCGCAGTGATCTATTTTCTTCAGCGTGCAGCGATCCCATTTCCCTGAAGGGGGTGTATAGGTTTCATCTAATCTTGAAAAGTTTTTCAAAGATTGTTTTCAGCAGTTGTGAAATCCCCATTTGCTGCCACAAACTAACTGTCGTTATTAACAACCCTCTGGCTACGGTTATCAATGAGAGAAAAAAACGGAACTTGAAAGCAGAGTGGAACTTTTAACTCAAAGTAAACTTTTTGGACTGATAAGACTGATTGGAAGTGAAGCAATCAAGATCCCAGCCTTATTTATCGACTTACTGCTGTACTCATCACACTAAATGTAATATTTCTGGCAGTTTTTAATTAAATACACATTTAACTCAACAGCATCCAGCTTCCCTTTAACATATTCTAACCTCACAATGGCTTTAAAAACTACGTTATAAGATACTACGGACTACTGGGCATTGATTTAAGTAGACCTGAGTCTTAGACCTTTGTCACATGTTTCCCTCAGTGGCATAATCACATTTTCTAATTAAAAAGCAACTGCACACAATACAGCAACCACCAACTCTACAGCACATAGGTGACTTTCAGCACAAAGGGGTAAGATGGAAATGATGACTCAGCTCTTCTGCAGGAGGAATAAATGGCTATATGCACATATTAACAATTGACTACAGCCGTGCCCACAGCTGCCACTGCTGCACCCAATATCAAAACTACATGCCACGGCCCTACCAGTGCCAACTAAATATCAGTTAAATTGGTTTGTGGAGGACCTTTTTGAAGCCTGGAGTTTGGAATTCTGGTGTCGCCATCTTGTTTTTTGGGAGCGAGAACTGACCATAGCTAGAGGAGAGGGACATCCATTGGTGCACTCTTAATCGTGATTTGTGCTCAGAACGCCAAAAAGTTACATTATGAGAACTTAACAGCCGTGTCTCTTTCCAGAAACCATGACCCTGTTACTTAAAATAATCCACTAAATTGTATGGATTATCTATTTGCTAATGTATATTTGTGTATTCCACAGAAAGGGGTTGAGGCCATAGTTATGAAGATATTGACTTTTGCTTCTTAAATGGATTAGTTACGATTGGTAAATGATTAATTATATTACGTTTGGTACTACGGATTGTGTGAGTCCAAACTGGTTTTTATGATGTTTTTCTCTTTTCAAGTTTTTGGATTCTATACCCAATTATATGCATCAGAGCTAAAAATGTACTGAACTTTTCAAAGTATTCGTCTGTCTAGCCTTTGGAGATATCAATTGTCCCTCATTTTCGCCTCTCACAAAGACTGTGAAAATCCAACATTTAACACTCTGCCATTCCTTAAGTCCACTCAGTGGTCTGCTCCATTGAGATACAAGTCCTCCCAAGAAAGCAGTGTGAAGTAAGCCGTTTCACACCATTTAATCACAAATCCCTGTGCTTTCTTTTCTTTTTTTCCCCCTCTGTTTCTGCTTTCCACCATCTATCTCTCTGTCTCCGGCCTGCAGACAGCTGAGCGGCTCTTCTGGATTTCGCTGACGCTGCGCCTGGTCCCGCCTGGCCTCCTCTGAGCAGGATGGACACTCTGGAGTCAGAGCTGACTTGCCCAATCTGCCTGGAGCTCTTTGAAGACCCGCTGCTGCTCCCCTGCGCTCACAGCCTGTGTTTCGGCTGCGCCCATCGCATCCTCATCTCCCACTGTGCCACCAACGAATCTGTTCAGAGCATCGGCGCCTTCCAGTGCCCGACCTGTAGATATGTCATTTCCCTGAGTCCGGAGCGTGGACTAGAAGGACTTAAGAGAAACGTGACCTTGCAGAACATTATTGATAGAGTTCAGCGGGCCTCATCTTCAGCTGGGGTCCCTCTTCCGCTGGCGTTGCCTGCTCCCCATAGCGGGCCAAACTCTCCCTGCGAGGAAGGGAGCAACCGGCTGGCGCTTGTCCCATTCTGCGCCGCCATGTCCAGCCCAGTCATGCCTCCTGAACCGGTCCAGTGCCAGTTCTGCGAGCAGGACCCGCCACAGGACGCCGTCAAAACGTGTGTGACGTGTGAGGTGTCGTACTGCGAGGAGTGCCTCAGGGCGACGCACCCGAACAAGAAGCCGTTCACCGGCCACCGGCTCATCGAGCCCATGCCGGACTCCCACCTCAGAGGGCTCCAGTGCCTGGAGCACGAGGAGGAGAAGGTGAACATGTACTGTGTCACTGATGATCAGCTGATCTGCTCGCTGTGCAAACTGGTGGGGAGGCACAGAGACCACCAGGTGGCAGCACTGAGCGACCGCTATGAGAAACTCAAGGTGAGCACAGAAGTTGTTTGCAAATGTTTTTACATTTACAATACTTTCATGATGTGATTTTGCCTTAAAAACAGAATTTTTCTAGCTATTCTATTTTAAAAAGGTCATAGATTCCCTCCTTCCATTAACAAAAATAATGAATTTAAAGCTCTAATTTCATGCTGCTCCGCAGAAATCTCCTTTTATACTTACCCAGGTATCTAACTCGATTATCAAGTGAGATTTTATCATCTCATGCTGACTTATTATCTCCGCCGAATAATTAAGCAATTAGCATAATCGCTACTCCCTGCCAGCGTGCCGGGAGGGTATTCAGAGGCGTGCAGATATAGTGAATATGGGAAGTGTCATTACTGTGAAGGCATGGTGTCTTCAATGAGGTTGCAGGTTAACGAGCGCCAATTGCATGCCGGGTGTAGGTGTGCTTAATTGAGCATGGTTATTAGAGTGTGCTGGTAATGGCCACAGACGCACAATGTGTGTGTGTGTGTGTGTGTGTGTGTGTGTGTGTGTGTGTGTGTGTGTGTGTGCATAGATGTGTGTGTTTGTTGGATCAGAGCTCATGCAGAAAGAAATGAGACTCTGAATGTCTACAGGATGCTTTTAATCTCTTAATCTAACAATCTGCCTTTGAATATTAAAGCCCTTTTCCATTTAGTGGTGCACCCCCATATAGTGTATGGACTTTGGGCTATTGTCAACAGTTTTCACAGGCTGAGAAGTGCTAGCCCTCACTAGCAAACTGACCTAGATGCATAACATTGCTGGAGTTACACAATACCTTTTAATAATTTTAGTCAATTAATTATTCGGCTAAACGATTTGCCAACTATTATCCTAATCTACTAAATGTTTTAGACATTATATTTATACTGGCATCTCTTGGTGCCACACCTATAATAGAGCAGTTGCACAAACTTGACCATTCGCATGAAAACAAAGTCAGAACTTTACCTAAGATTCAGTAAGAACGTCAGCTAACTGGTCCAACATAAACATTTGTCCACCATTCTCATTATCCCACGCAAGAACAAGTAAAAGAAAATACATTAAACTTTTCCAAAGCGTCATTTACCCAGGGAGCGTTTTTTTCAGCAGTATCCTCCTGCACGCGCACTCTGAAAGTGTTTATTCAGCCTCTCAAAGCGTCTTTAAATGAAACGCTGTGGTGTCACTCCTTTGAGGAACAGGTTTTTCCTTTTACCAGAGGTTTGAAACACATGTGCAAGTGTGAAGTAGTTTGTAATACGTCCTCAGAGAGGAGGCATGGAAGAAACTGAATCACAGCAGCTGATTCCAAGATGTGGTACCCACAGAAGAAAGAGGCTGTGATTACTGAAACATTACTGTGCAACCATAGAATTTCAGCGTCGTAATAAAACTTAGTTCACGCAGTGAAGTGTGTCCTTAAGTTGTAAAATGCCCTTTTTAAACATCCTTCTTTAGAGTAGAAAAGCACTAAACAACCAAAATCAATGACTAAAACCATTAATTTTCAGCGTCTGCACTTTCCTTCTACCTCTAGAAAAAGACAAAACAATGAGTAAAAAAAAAAGAAAATCAACAGCCCACACATTGATCTGTTTTTATGGGCCCATTAGTGGTTTTTTCTTTCCCCAAGCCTTTCTGCCCTCAATAATGGGTGTCATGTGCCGTCATCACGGATGACGTGTATCCGTACCTTCTCATCCTGCGTGTTTTCAGCACATTCAAGCAGAGAGGAATAATTAGCAGGAAAGCTACAGGTCGTCAGTGCGTCATCTAATTATCAGGCTCCCTCCATTCATCTGGAGAGAGGACGTAGCTCAGCACAGGTCAGCGCGCACAGCAGTTATCATACAGGCTAATTATCTGCTGTAACACAAAAAGCACAGCGATAGCAGATTGCTCCTCGCTCTGACATGCTCACAGGTTGCATAATATTGCCCCTGTATGCAAAGACGTACGACCATAATGCCTCTTAGATGCATTTGACGTAGCCTCCCGTGAATAACTGCTGTGTAGTATATTTGTATTAGCTACATGTGATTTACCATCACTGAAGAAAAACTTGAAGCAGAATCCATTTCAGCATTAAAGGTTGCATGAGGGGCCCACGTGTGATTCGCTGTATACGTGTGAATTTAAATGTATTGCCTGAGAACACACTCTTTCCCGGTAGCTCCTTTGAGCTGCTGAACATAGAACAAGCTTTGAAGTCAAACAACTTTGGGATGAACAGCTTCGACAGAATGTCCAGTTTATTATCCTCCAATATCTAAAGTTAGAGATGCACTTACTGCTCAGAGAGGGCCAACTAGACAGATTAATAATAAGTTACATCAAGTTAAAACTCCCAGGTGACCTGACTTTTGTTAAAGCTAAAGCTAAATTAAGCTTACTCATTGATTTTTGATTGGAAAGTATGCATTTTTATTGACTTAAATTTGTATTTTCCCAGATCAGAATGAGGTGGCAGTCAAATCGAATCTTGATAGAGTAGAACACCCAGTTAAACTCTTGCTAGAGCTCATTAGATAGCATTAGTAGCAGCATCTCAGCTATTGATGGTGGTGGAATCCATGTGATTTGGTGGTTGAACACACGATTGTAGATTGATTTATCGTATCGATTTCAATATTAACAGTTTACTTTTATTAAACAAATTAGCCAAAACTGGCAAGAAAACTAAACTATTTCCTCAAAGCGTCACTAATCTCCTCCTCTCCTTTGTATGGCTGTATCCCGTTTCCTTCCTCCAGTCAGCTTTGGTTTCTGAACATGATCTTTCCCCTTTCTTCCTTTAGTAGGACTTGCTGTATAAGTGATACTATTATCTACTTCATAGGCTGTATAATCCTCAAAATAAGTCGATCATAAATAAAGTATTTGTACCTTGTGAGGACAATGAGAGCAGATGGAGAAACAAAATATGTATGACTGCTTCGTTAACTTCTCAGCACGCTCTCTACGTCTCTCACACACAAGCACACACGCACACCCAGGCATGTCTGCGTGCACACATACCCTAGAGACCCCCTATCTGCCCCCTAACCCTAACAACAATCTGCATAGACACATGGGCAGCAGCTCCTTTCTCACTGAGAAAACAAATGTTCCTTCCTGGCAGAAGTTAGAGGGGATTTGACCACCTGTCGACCCTCAAAGCCCAGCCAGCTGGCCCATGACGTGAGCTTGATGTAAACCTTGGGTTAAGACCCTGTCGGCCCTGTGCTAAAAGGATCAAGGCTCTTTCTTCAAATAACTGACTTGTTTTGCTTCATCTTCGATAAACAGTAAGGCTTAAAATATACATCTCAGCCTCAGGCTATATCCTGTTTCAGAGCAGAAAGCTAAGTTCTGTACATGCGAGTTAATTTAACCTCAACTCATTGCATTAGCACTAGGGCTACTTTTTGTACGTGCGAGCTTTGTGACACACGGAGTAAAAACACGCAGTAAACACACTCACTACACGAGCAAACGCGTCTCGACAGAAACAGTAATCGCATCTTCGATTATGATTATGTAACAAGTCATGTTGATGCAGTCTTTTTAAAACCCCTCAGACAGAGGAAAATGTGTCAGTTTAATTGGAATTATAGCGTTACTTCTTATAGTTTGCTAGCTAGGCTGAATTGAGTTGAAGCTTTTAAGAGGCGAAGCTTTTTGGCGAACGCTTGAGGTTTTGAACACGCGACAGAAACAGGGTAGGGAATAAATTGAGGCCCCTGATCTAAGCTAATTACCACAGGAGAAACCCAACCGCCATGCAATATTTATGCTGAACAACACATTTGATATTTAATTCATAAGGACTGAAAACTTTGGGGGAACTTCTTGAAAGAGGAGGCACAGAACAGGCACGAAAGCCTCTGTTCGTCAGGTAACCTGAATGGATGAAATGCGTAAGATGTTCCCGTTGCCCCTCTCTTTCACTCAGATCTGGTGCCGGTCTTTCATTTTAGACTCTGAAGTCAAAACTGTTTTGGTCATATTTTCCAGACCATTTCATGCATATCCCTTTTTTTATACACTGATCTGCTGGAATTTGAGATATCCCCACTCTGCACCGGGCAAAAAAAGTAAATAACAGATGATTGGAATGGTTTCCTTTTTTCAGCGGCAGTGGCGGTGTGCCTGATAAGAGCCGTGGAGGTTATTGAGGGAACACCCATCCTTTTTGGGAGATAAAATTACCCCCGTCACAGGAAATTGACGAGATGGCGACTAGAAATAGCTTTCAAAGTCCTTGGCTCTGGGTCTGAGGATAAACAACCTTGAGGATAAAACATGGGTCCTTCTGCGTGTGTCAGCTTTGGTTTCAAATCATAGGTTTGTTGTGTTTATATAGTCATCCATTTGGTGTAATCAGCTGCCCTTCAGTGTTCAAACATCATTTTCAGATTTTTCAAGTGCCAACATGCACAATAAAACAGAAACCGACAAGCACCAATTGATTCACAGCCTATTAAGCACAATGTTTACCTTTATGTCCTCATTCATCTTTTATATCATGAATACACTTCCTCAATATTGTCCATGCTATTATGTTTTTTTTTTCCCCATGTTAAACTCCAACCTTGAAAAAAGAGCAGCTACAAAATCTTCTCCAGTGGTGTACCTTCTCAACTTGATGCAGTGATGTAGAAATGTACTTACGGTGCACTGTACATCTTGACATCACACTCACGAGTGCATGATGTAGTGCAAATTATTTTCCAATCAGAAGGGGCAGTTAAAAGTAGTTTATTTCAGATCAAACTCTTCAAAATAAAATAAAAATGATCTAATTACAAAAGCCCTATTAAAGCTAAGGTCCTTTACACTTGCTATCTCATTTTCTGTCCACTTGGGGGCAGCAGAAACAAGCTGGGGACACAGCATTGACATATTATCACCTGGTAAAGGTTTTAACAATGTGGCTAATTGTTACTATAAACACATAGATCATAGCCCACTTCAATGATGCTAATTTAAGAACTGAATCCTGCCAAGTCAGCTTATCTAGACGTCGTGACAG
This sequence comes from Anoplopoma fimbria, assembly GCF_027596085.1. Lineage (NCBI taxonomy): Eukaryota > Metazoa > Chordata > Actinopteri > Perciformes > Anoplopomatidae > Anoplopoma > Anoplopoma fimbria. The sequence continues at coordinate 11,024,413 of NC_072470.1, read as the reverse complement.
GTTGACAAGGCCTGTCCGATTTCAAAGGCTCTTGCTTTCTGCTAAATACAGCCTTCTCCTGCGTGGATTTGAACTTTACAACCAGTGTAGAGCACATGCATCCTTTGAAACACGTTGTTTGATGCGTGTTGTTCAGGGATCATTCAGGCAATCTTAGCCAACTTCTACAGTGAGGAAAAACGTTATATTTACCAAATATCTGTGTTTAGGAGGTCAGGAATAACTGGTAATGAATTACTCGAACAGGACAAATGACAAAGAAACCATCTGCAGGATATAAACAACTAGTGTTAGTATGCATTAGTTGTATTGTCTCAAAAAAAAGCCCAGGTTCTCTCTTCAACTGAACCTATTATTTGAGTCAGCCCTCACTGTCCTCAGTCTGCACAGAATGTTCCTTTCACGCAGGGTCTTCTAGTCTCAAACAAACACACACACACACAGAATCCTTTCTCAATTTATCGCAGCACAATGCTGTGTTGTCTTTTTTTTTTTCTCTTTCTGTTGTGCTTTGCTTTCGAGTCAGGGCTGATTTCTTTTTTTTGCCGGAGTCATCTCTGTCTCCCCAGGACTGATACAAATGTATTTTTTCCAATTTAAAAGAGGAGCTCAGTGGAAGAAAAGTGGGTGTCGAGCAAACACACCGGTGGCCTCTATGAACTACAGAACACCTGATGACTTAGCAACAAGAGATAGCGTAGATGTGTGTAAAGATGGATGGACATCACTTCAAAGAACGTCAGTGAAGAAAGAAACGATGAATCATTTGGTCTGCGTTTCCTCTCTGCCTCGCTCTTTAACTGTCCACCTTTGTTCTTTCTGCCTCACTGTTTCTGTCTCCATCTGTGTGACTAAGGTTTCTCTGATCTCTCTTTTACACACACGCACATACACGAGCAACAAGGAAAAGAATGAGGGGAAATTCTGGCAGTTTGGGAAGGATTCCGAAGAACACAATCCTGCTCAGTGTCACAGTAAATCTCGAAAAGATGTAGCTCCTCTGAAGTTTTCAGTTCACTTGTCTACCTGTCTCGATCTCAGGTTGAGTGTGTGTGTGTGTGTGTGTGTGTGTGTGTGTGTGTGTTATCCCCCTGCATACCTTCTTAGCTTATCAGCACAGCTTCAGGGTGATTTAGCTCACTCATAGCATGAATCTGCTCTTGCACACATGAACACTAATGGTAAGCAACACCAAGAGCCACAGAACTTTTTTTTTATTTTTAAGCCAACAGGGAGACGCCCCGGTGATGAAACATATGCAAAGCTTTGCGTCGGTTTCAAAGAGTGGATTCTTGTTGGATGATATAAGAAGAGGCTGATCTGAGTGAGCTGCTTCCCAGTGATTAAGAGCAGATGTTGTGGAAGGAACCAGCTTCCCTTTGAAAAAACACAGAACTGGCTCTGCCTCTGTCCGCTGACCACACTTAAATAAATAAATCGTATTTTTAGACGTATACTTACATTTCAAGCGATTTCACTACACGTCTCGTCTCCAACAGTTTAAGCACAGGAGTTTTGTCGGCTGCTAAGTGACCATGAACGTCAATGTGTGGAGTAGAGACAGACCACTTTAGTATACATTTTTGAAAGAGACATTTTTATGTATATGTTTATTTAAAGGATACCACAACCAAGACTGCTGTCACATTCTACTGACATTCTCTGGAGTACACTTATTTTTTATTTCTAAGTATTGGATCCTACAGGATCCTATGCAAAATATGACTTGTGAAACATTTACAGAAAAATGTATTTCTCATAGATGGAGTACCCTGCCAGGTGGTTGGTCTCTTATCCACACAGTGAAGTTCTTGTCCTGTGTTTTAAACGGAACCAGGCAGCAACCCCCGGGTCTGAGAAGTGAGGCCAATGTTGAAGTGCCTTGCATTCTTTTTACTGACCAGCAGGGTTGCCTGTTCTGTTTTGGTGTGTGAAATGATTCTGCATCCATACAGCTTAACACTTAAATTAATCTGAATCCAGTAGCTTAATGTATATCTAAAAACCTCATCAAATCAAAAGGGCCTAGTTGGTTCAGAGCGGAGATTAACTTTACAATGACACCGTTTTTTTTTTTTTGGAGTACAAATCCGGCTCAGACTGGCAGCAGAAAAAGGAGGATATGCAGACAGAGATGGAAAGATATACAGAGGTTATACAAGCAGGATGATTGTCAGGCGATCAGACTCTGAGTGGGCAGGCGAACAGTTCAACTGCAAGAGATTAATACTAGTTGGTGATTGTGGACGCTGTGGAGACGGGTTAACCCCTTCATGTCTGAATCTGACTACAAACACACAAAGAGTAAATGTGTATTTACTTGTGCATTTGTAAATGTAATCAAACAGTCACCACACACACACACACACACACACACACACACACACACACACACACACACACACACACACACACACACACTGACAGCAGGTTTAATTTTTTTAAAAACCTTGTCCCCTTGTGTATACGTCTCTGCGTATTTTGAGTACTGAACATGTAGAGTCTGCTTTTGAACATGTGCTTACAATATCTGGTATGTAGACAGAATTGTAAATATGTTTTCTTCTTTGCATTTAGGTATGCATGTATGCATTTTTCTGCACACAGCGACCGGCACGTGACGCAGCTGCTGACTTATTGTTGTGATTCTTGTCCTGCTCATCGTCACATAAGAGGTTTAGTTTATTTTTATCTTCATGGATGTTAATGGGGACGACAGCGCCATATTCCTCTCTGAGGAGACCTTCATGCTTTTGTGTGTCATCGGCGTATTAAGGCCACCCATTAAGCCCCTATAGTGCCACTCCAGCACACACACATACATAAATCCCACCGTCCCCATGTTTACTGTTGTTGTTTATTCAATATTCCCTCTGGGGTAACTCCTTTTTAATCCTCGACCTAACATCAGAACCTGGCTGTGTCTACACTGCTGCTTAAAAGTGGTTGGGGGAAATTGGAATGTAGCATATTGAGCTAATTTTTCATTTCCAAGTCAAGAAATGTGCAGTTTTAACTGAAGCAAAGGATTTTAAAATGTTTAAATTCAAGAAACCTGTGTTTTCAGCGAAGCTATCTCTGGCCTTGTTGCTCCGACGGCCCCTTTTCATGACATGCAGGAAATCTCAGCGTTCGCCCAGTCAGAGCTTAAATTCCTCAGGAAAACAGTTTTGAACGGGACAGTGGAGACGTGGCATCAGAGCGGCTTAAGCACACTCCGCTTGGCAATAATATGAAGGTCTTGAAGTAAAGGAGACAGCTTGTGCCCGGGCGGATGAAAAGCAGCAAAAGAGGAAGAAAAAAAAAAAAGTGGGAGGGAAGAGAAAAGAGAGGGAGGAGCATTAAGGGACAGAGCTGACGCGCTGTCACCTGTTTTGCCGGTTCGTTAGCTGCGAGCGCTGCTGCTCTCATAGGGAAGGCTTTTGATGCCCAATTTGCCGCTCGGCCGGGGTTTGCGCTTGGCTTGGCGCTCAGTGGAGTGGCTGTCCCAGTCACAACCTCTAGTAGAGTAGGCTCCTCTGTTGGCGGTGGTTCGGACGGGGCAGGATGAGGAGGCAGTACAGGGATGAGGGGTATCACCCGCACTCAGAGGTACAATGGACACTGAACGCATCGCTTGGGAGATGGGAGAAGGAAACTGTGCAACTTGTGGGGATGCACGTGAAGAAGAAGAGTTGAGGGGGAAACGTTGCTTCTCTTTGCTGCTCTTGAAGCTGAGGGGATCAAACATTTTTGCTCATTTTGTCTCTTTTCCTAGAATGTAGCTGCTTTAAAACTTTTTGTTTTGTTTTGTGATGTAATGTCTGAGGTCCTTTTGCAACTTTTTGTTTTGGCTGGTGTAAGCAGAGAAACCGGAGGAGAAAGTAAAAGCTGTAGCATTTGTTTCCTCCTTTGATTTACGGCTCTGCCCTCCTCGGTTGCTCTGCATTTATGTCCCATCCATTTCTTTTTTGTGTCTCACTCTCTGTTTTATTTTTTTTAAATCTGTTTGCTACAGCAAGCCCTGGACTCCAACCTGACCAATCTGATCAAGAGGAACAACGAGCTGGAGTCTCTTATGGGGAAACTGATCCAGACTTGTCAACATGTAGAGGTGAGTCCCGGTGGCCACAGTTGACCTATTTATCGTCTCAGTCTAGTCAATGTTAAATGAATCATATTATTTCTGTTGATATGTTTGTGCATGAACACTTTTTAATATCAGTCTCAATACTTGTACACTAAATCTCTTTTTATATTTTCATTTATTTAAACCATGAAGACTGAGCTACTGACTCATCTCCTATGTGACTTGTATCATGATTCATGACTGGGAACAGTGTCCTTTAGCTTAGCATGTAGCTAAGGTTAGAAGCTAAACTAAAACAGTGGCTAATTACAATTAATTTACAATGTGTTTTAGAGCTGAAAGGATGTGTCAATTAATCAATTAGTCCATTGGCAGAAAATTAACTGGTGACATTTGTGATTATTAGTCATTTTAGTCATGAATCAAGCGGAAATGGGAAAATGATCTTATATATATGAAAATTGTTAGTTGCAGCCCTGCTGTATTCCTTTAACCAACTTTCCAGGTATGAGCATGGAGGTGCAACTTAAGCTTTACAGTTGCAATTAATTCCACATGCAAAGCTAATGCCAAGAAAGGACTCATTACAAGTCACTGTGCATGTGTTTTTAATTCAATTTGCACTACTCTTATATGTGAAAATATGGACTTTAGAATCTGTTCATGCTGTCTTTAAAACAACGCGTATTTTGCAAACGCCCACCTATATTTGTATAGAATGTCTGGTTTTGTCAAATACGTTTACTATTAGGATGATAAAGTGTGTGCATGGCTGTGTGTATTTACTGAGGGCATTTCTGTGCTAAGCCTGCCTGTTCACGTTACGCTGGCCCACTAAGAAGCTTTAAATAAAGCGATGCCACAGGGTTGAAAGGCAGTGACATGTTGGCTTGGAAATGATGCAGGACAGCCTCTCTGCCTGGCAAAGGCCTTTACATTCTGCAAGGAAAGAGGATTGTGATTTATTAAGGAGATTTCATTTTTCTATTTGCTTAAGTGCTGTGTGCATATTTTGTTTTTCACCAGGGATGTTTTTTCTGTTAGTTAAGCTGAAGAATTTTGATCATTTAAATAAATAAAAAAATTAAAACCTCAGAAATCAATAAATGCTGAATATATAAATGGGGCATTAAAGTTAAAGGTTTTGAAACTCACGCTGAAGCCCTAAAATAGCTTGTGGAGTGTGCAGTGATAACACGTTGTTTTTAGGTGAGAACAGCAATATTGCCCAAGTAGAAGATGGAGCTGATGATCGTGAGCTAAAAAAATAAATGCGTGAAGTAATATAAACTCAATAAATGAAGCTGTTTGACATGCAGATGCAGTAGTGTGATGTATGAGTGGGCTTTTCTGAATATTTCACATCAGATGAATCTATTTAACAGCTTCTCAGGAGATGGCTGCTGAGAGTCTCTGTCATCTCCGGGACTAAATGATGACTTAAAACTGTAAAGTGTTCGTATATATATATATGCATACTTAGAGGCATGGATGGTCTCCTAAAAAAATCTGAAATATGAAAAAATAACCTTCCCCACAATTCAATTCCCCTGCAGCACATTACCTCAAATACCAGCATTCTTTTTCAGTTAGCAACACAGATGTCAACTAATAGAATCAAGATGCCGTAATTGCTGGAAACTAAAGCCACCCAGTATTTGCGCAGTTCTATTGCCTTTTGCAAAAATATATAATCCAATTAATCATATAATCACAAATAGTCAAAGAGGAAAAATTTGAGGGAGTTAATCGGTTTGTTTACAGAAATGCAATAAAGGAACAAATTCTGAGTGAGGGAAAACTAATGCTTATCCTGTAGCAAAAGCAACAGAGGGATAAATTCCTCTGAGATTTGTGTTTAGATTAACCTCCCTCTGCAGAAAGTTTGGTACGTGTGCCTTTCCGAAAGTTTGGATATCCTCGAGGTCTGAGTCGTTTTTTGTGTGTGTGTGTGTGTGTGTGTGTGTGTGTGTGTGTGTGTGTGTGTGTGTGTGTGTGTGTGTGTGTGTGTGTGTGTGTGTGTGTGTGTGTGTGTGTGTGTGTGTGTGTGTGTGTGTGTGTGTGTGTGTGTGTGTGGCTAATGAATCACTTAATGTCCCTGCCAGGGAGCAATCTGTCATACTGCTCATACGCTCCAGAGGGCTCTGCCCACAGTCATTAGATGCTCCTCATCTTTACATGCAGCATGATGTACTCTGGTCACAAACTGTGTGTGTGTGTGTGTGTGTGTGTGTGTGTGTGTGTGTGTGTGTGTGTGTGTGTGTGTGTGTGTGTGTGTGTGTGTGTGTGTGTGTGTGTGTGTGTGTGTGTGTGTGTGTGTACGTTTTCTTACTGGAATGCTTATATTTGGAGGCAGAGCCACCACAGTGTGTGGGTACGCGTATGATGACTTGTGTGTGTCCAGGCAGCCTTGTGGGCGGTCATCCCACTCAGATGAGCAATATCGGAGGACGTCGTCTTCATTCACATCGAGTTGTTGAGATTAACGCTTGTGAAAGGTCGGCCAGTTCTACTTTAACGTTGTTAAGCAGCTCTTGGAAACTATTCATAACCCGATGGTGCTTTTAAAAAAACCCCAGCAAAATAAGCAGAATCTGTGGGAGACCAAAAAGAGCTGACTTCCAAAAAAAGAGATAAACTTCAATGTGTGTCTTTGTGGTCTAATTCAGTGAATTTTCAACCCCCAAGATCCCCATTATATTTAGATCTGTTTAAGTATACTAATTGGTGCACAAAGTGACACAAAGAGATAACATATATAAAAGCTTTTCACAGAGTAAGCAGTTTTACATCAAGTTCCCCCGAAGCTGTCACGGTGATGTCGAAGGGACCAATTAGTAGTGTCGAAAAGGCAGACGCACCGGCGTTGCTTTAAGGCGTTCAGCTTAGCATGTCTCGCACACTGTGAGATGTAATCCAGGTGTTATTATAAAATGATTTCTGTCAGCAACACGGGTCCAGAGAAGCACATGGATGCTGTGTAGTCGGCCACGTTGAGGATAAACAGGAAGACCTTTTACAGAAAGGCTAATGTGTGTGTGTTTGAATAACTGTGCACTAGCTGGTTGGCTTGGCAACACTAGCAGCAGACTTCCCTTTCATTGCTCCCTGTGCTATCGCTTCGCAGCGGCAACACAACACTTTACAAGGTGCTGAAAGGAGCACGAGGAAACGACCACAATGAGAGAGCACACATTATGTCGGGACCTGCAGTCTCATAATTGGAGCTGAACAACTTTTATAGGCTGTAAAGGCTCCAAGTGAATCAAACACCTCAGCTGGCTGCCATTTTGCTTCTCGGCGTCAACGGCACTTTCTCCAAAAACACCTTCCAACTAAATTCAATCATGTTTCTTAAGTTTCATTGCCATCAGTGTTTGGTTTTGAGCCCAGCAGAAAACTCTATATGGCTCACATAAAGCTAGTTGAGCACTGGCCTTTATCTATATGTAGGTTAACTAGTTCTCTACCTTCTACAGCGTGATGAAAATCTCAAAAATTTGAGCCAACAGCCACCCACCTTTTTATTGGGGATTGTGTAAAAATGCCAAATGGCTGAGTCTCATCTTTCCAAAGAGTAATATTTCCTGACTTCAAAATGGCTACCATGGAAAGTTGTTTACTTTTTCACACATTCACTATTCCCTTTACAATGGACACTCTGTAGTCTACTCTCCCTCAGTAGATTAAGATCTCCAACACATATCATCAATCATTGCCATTTTGGGACAACACAGTGACAACAGTAGAGTCTCAAAACCGTCATTTTCATTCCTATAAAAATCAACCCATTGAATTCTACTGTAGGAATTTTCTGGAGCATTACATTTCACACAGTCCTGATTTAAGACACAGTCTGGTTCTTCAGCATACTGCCGAGTGTCATGTCTGCTCTCTAACAGCCACAGAGCTCGCTGCTTATTTTACTTGTCACTGAGCAAAATGGCTGAATATGCTTCATCTTCCCAAAGTGTTTGCTTCAGCCGGGAGGGCCTGCTGATGGATGAAAATGACATCCTGTCCCTCGGCTGACATGATGCAGAGCCACTAAACTTGTATCTCTCTCTCTCTCTCTCTCTCTATATATATATATATATATATATATATACACCCACCATCTATCACGCTTTGTTTATGGAATGCTCTCTGTGAATTGGTTGTCAGGTGAACGCGTCCCGCCAAGAGGGCAAGCTCCTGGAGGAGTGCGATCTCCTGATTGACATTATTCAGCAGAGGAGGCAGATCATCGGCAGCAAGATCAAGGAGGGGAAGGTGAGGCGAACGCTCAGCGGGGGCGAGGAGGGTGACACCAGAAACCGTTTATTTTATTTTGCCATTTTTTGTACCAATCTTTCACCTTCCATCCTCTCACTGGCAAACGGTGAATAAAGGAAAATGTGTAGCCTGTTTTAAAGCGGCCACGACCCCACCTTGTCATTTTGTTTTTCCACCACATACAGCATAATGTACTCTCTGTATTGCAGCTTGATGCTATTCATTTTCTCATATGCCACAGTCATATGCATGAAATAAAAAACTCCTTTATTCCTGCAAAAAACAAAAAACCTACATATTCTTACATATATGTAACAAGTCCAAAGGTTTTGATTCCAACAGACTGCTAATGCCATTACCTTTTTCCATCTCTATTAAAAACATTGAGAACACTCCAAGCTATTTTTGTGTCAAATGCAATACTTCGTTACAGCCACTTGACCTTATATTGCGAACAGACGGTAAACGATTCAGCTGGCTCAAATGAAAACCCCTTCAACACATTCCGAACAGACGGGAAAAACACTCTGACTGCCCAAAAGTAGATCCCAGAACATATGGGAGCGGCGTGTATTTGTACTCCAAATCCGGATGATTTTTTAAAAAGCTGTCCTCTAATGAGACTTGGATCCCACCAGGGATTTCTTTTTTTTTCACCATGTAATGTGTGCTTTTAGCTTTGAGGATTGCATCAGAGAGGACAGAGAGATGAAAAAGAGATGTTTCTTTTTATTTCAGGCTTTTCTGAGACAAGTTCCTTGTTGTCCTTATTTTTTAACACAATGAGTACTTTGCAACTTTAAATGGATTTTGGACTGAGATTTGATTTTTTTTAGATCTTTACAAGCCGAACTGCTGATGAAATGTCCTTTAACCTCAATCCAGCCACTGACCTCAATCTGTCTCTTAACATATTTGATCATACTGCAGAGAGAGGGAATGAAACTGGGGGGCAAACGAGGGGAAATCAAATCCCAGATTTGCGTGCAGTGGAATCACTGAAACCCCTGAAGAATGTAGTATTGGCAGTCGTTTTTTCAGGTTCTTTTTCAAATGAATATATTTCCGTAGGAAATTTAGTTGCAGAATGACACCCATAGTTTCTCTACAACACAGAGAGAGAGAGTTAACCTTGAAGTGTCTGGTTCATTCATCTTCACAGTTATAAGAATTCCAAGGCGTCTAAACAAAACCTCATAAGACATGAAACGAGGAGGGAGGCCAAAACAAATCAGCTTCCCGTCCCTGAAACCTAAACAGGATGGACACGCTCAAGCCCTTTGCTATAGCTCACAGTCCTGGTTGCTCAAACTAATTAAGAAAACATGAATAAATACATGACTATGTGCATCAGTCGGCACTGGATTTGACCTTTTCACGTATGAGTGACTTTGAAAAGTTAACATCCAACGCCCCAAAAACATATATTTTGGGGTAATTTCCTGTCAACTCTGATTATGTTCTAATGCCTAATAATCTGCAACATCTTAACCTGGATGAAGGTATTTTCATCCTCGGTTTGGTCATTTGATCCAGCCTGTTCTCAGACTTCTCTTTGCCGTCCTCCCTAGGCACAAAGGATTCGGAAGCTCGCCCAACAGATCTCCAACTGCAAGCAGTGCATCGAGAGGTCCTCCGCCCTCATCACGCAGGCCGATCAGACGCTTAAGGAAACCGACCACGCTCGCTTCCTGCAGACCGCCAAGAGCATCAACGAGAGGTCTGAAAGCCCCACACACTTGTCTCACATGTTGGAATTATTCAGTTTGACAAACCAAGGTCTAGCTTTAGGGAGAGGGGCAAAGACTGCACACATAGATGGGAACTCAGAATTCCCCAACAGCAGACAAGTAGACAGGGAATCCATCCTTTATTTAGCCAAATTGCATTCGACTCCTTACTCAAGCTTTCTGACTAACTGCTTTGGCAATCTAGAGCAAAACCTGGTGTCCAATATGTGCATCCTCGGGAGGGGTCTGATTCTATTCAGATTGAGTATTTTTAATTTAATTTAGCAACTCTTGAGCAGTTAGTTTATTCTGCATAATTTATCTTACTCCATCAGCCTAGTGTGGCAAAAATCCTTGTTTCAGCATCTCGGAGTAGCTTATAAATGACGATAAAGCTCCTTTGTTCTAATATAAACACTTGAAGAATGAAGTAAGAAAGCCTGTTCTATTTTGATTGGTGATGGATCTAGGGTTTCCATGGCGACTGCATCAACCCAAGTGCTGATCCCTGAGATACACCTAACGGACACCTTTGACACTGTTGCCCTGGACTTCACCAGAGAGAAGAAGCTGTTGGAGAATCTGGATTACCTGACAGGTAATCCCTCTTGTTTTGCCCTCAAGAGGGACAGCTATGGATTTTTGCCCCTTTTTACCCACTTTAAAATTTAAAAGCACTAATATATGTCAAAATCAGTAACAGCAGACTAGCCTTTTAATTTAGTTCCTCACTGACCATAAAAAAAACATTGCCTTCAAATACAATTCTATTGAAGCTTTGAATTTTTGTTATCCTTTTTAACTGCTGTTCTCTAGCACTGCATTTGAAGGAGCAGTCCCCAGTACATTAACCCCAAAACTAATTTTCAACATTCATTTCTGATGTCCCATTTGGAGGGACCCATCTTAATGTCACTGAGTGAGTTTTTAGCACGCCGGGGACCAAAAAACAAGGCATCATGTCTAGTGGATTTGAAGGTCTGTGAAAATGGCTGGCTCATATTTATTCTCTGCGATGCATGAGGGCCTCGCTCGAGGGCCTTTTTCACTAAGTGAATCAGTCTGAATCACTCCACTATGTTCAGCCACTCATGGCAGAATGCTTGGGAGAGAGTGACAGACACAGAAAGAGATGGGAAGTGGCTGTACAATCAATTTAAGCTGTGACTTTGTATCTTTGTTTCTTACCTCAGTCCATTCTCTTCCAACTAAAGGCTCTGCGAATTCAAAAAAAGGAGAAATATATCATAAAGACTATATCACTATATCACACGAATGCATGAGTGTAGAGGCCAATCTAGCGTATCTGGTTATATAACGACTCACATTTGTCACAGCTAAAAGGATTGGGTTATTTACTCTACCCGCTGTGTCAATGTGAGCTGCTTTTCATGTGAATACTTGATTATTTCGCTTCCGCATTGCTTTTAATGCTCAACACACCACTCTAGTGGAAAGAACATCTTCAGTCCTGTGTGTAATGAAGCCTTTACACTCATGAATGGAGCCAAATTAACTAGTACGGGGTTAATTGGGGCTCCTGTTTGCTATAACAAATGACCAGTGTGTTATCATTTTTGGAACATTTGCAATTATATTAAGTTGGTATTATCTGCATTAGATCCTGTAGGGTGACTTTTCCTTTTTTTATGCCCTCTGCAGCTCCGAGTGCTCCCTGCATAAGGGAGGAGTTGTGCACGGCTTCGTACGACACCATCTCTGTCCACTGGACGTCTGATGACGAGTTCACAGTAGTGTCCTATGAGCTCCAGTACGCCATCTTCACTGGGCAGTCTAACATTGCCAGTAAGTATGAGGGGCTGAAAAGGAATGCTTGAAATCAGATAGGGCATTAATGTAGTTTCAGGTTTTTGGAGCAGTATCTTTTTTTTCCCCCTCATCTTGTGTTTTTAGCAGCCTGGTGGGAGGAGTGTGGTCCATATGTCTTTCCTCTTTTCTTTGTCGCAAAAACAAACAACCAAGCCAATAAGCGTTTTGAGGGCAAAATTGGGAACGGTGATTTTGTGTTCTTGTGCCAAAACCAGAAAAATGATGACAGAAAAAAATAACTATGAATGAATGGCCTCCAGCCTGCATGAGATTGACGAGAAATAACTGAAATCAGCATATTTCCTCCATCAATGTGGAACACATTAGCCCCCAGAAAGCACTACTGCAGCTTTCCTGTGGACTGTAACTGATGTAGACTGGATGGATATGTCTAGTCGCTACTGACAGAATAACAAGCCCTCCCAGATAGGAAAAGGGGAACGTGAAGTGACAGTAAAATGGCAATTCAGGCAACTGGAGAAGGCTTTGAATAGAATAGAAATAGAAAATAAAATACTTTGACTACTTTTTGCTAGCAAAAGGCAGATTTTGTCATTGGTTTGCATGGACGAAATCAGCTATTAAAAGGGTAAATTAAAACGGAACACATTACATCCAGACAGGACGCATTAAAATACATCTTAAACAATAGAAACTACATCAGAAAGGAGCACCAAGTACTCGATTGTGAGGAATGAAATACTGTTTAAAAAAAATGATATAATATGATGTGTGCTGAGGTAACAACCTGGCTTCAGAGAGTAGCTGTCCTTACTAATTAAGATATTTTATGGCTACAGGGACAAACTACTTTTTAAAGATGTTTTGGAGAGCCATTTTGAGAACTTACTAACTTATAATAAATAATAAGACCTGCTTGAGTGCCATCATGCTGCTCTACTGGTGGCCACTGGCTTCCCTAAGGCAGCTGGGAGTTGAAGTGCTATTCTAAAAGCCGAGATAGCGGTGGAAGTGGAACCTCCTGAAGCGAAGCCTCTGGCCTTTATGCTACTATCACCCTCAGATGTTGTCACACATCAACTGACTGTAGCTTGTGACGGATGAAAGGAGAACGAGATTTTACAATAGTGCAGCAGAGAATCCACTCAGTAAAAGAGGAGACTTCAGTGGATGTACATAGTTCTTACGTCTAGTAGCAACGATGGAGTCCGTATGCTGAGAGATTCCTGCTTCTCTTCTATCTTTCTTCCCATCTTCCCGAGGTTACACCTTTGAAATTACTTTACCGTTCAAAGCATGTTTAGAACCGACAGCCATCAAGCTAATGTGACATTTATTTCCCCTCTTTCTTTCACATCCCTGTCTGCTCCTGTTCACCGAGACGCTGGGGATTTTTTCTCACCTCCTGTTTTCACATCCGATAATGTCAGAGGTGTTGCTGTTGGCATCCGAGTCACACGCCAAAAGATTCCCCCCGGAGCAATTCGGATGAATCAAGACGTGAAAGTCTAACGATGTTGATTTAATAAAAGACACACACACACACACCAAAAAAAACATGCTTAATCTAAGCACACATTTTCAGGGTAGCCTTTTGAATTAGATTTCCTTTGGGAAATGAGTGCTAAGATAATAGTAAAGAGAGAGAGAGACTTAGTCTGCTACTATGTGTTGGATTTGAATGGATTTACTTTAAGTCTTGAAGTGTATACAGGAATAATAGCACGTCCCCAGTGTGATCCTCTTATTATAATTTCGTCATTAGTCATAATAACCACACGTATAGATTATATAAAATGAAATGCATATTAAAATATGTTCATTAATCCCCACTTCTCACACTATCAATACTATTCAGGAGTGTTTCACATGTGGCCTGAAGGACAAGACCAGCTTCCAAGACTGGAATGATTTGGAGGTGTGAAAATTGCATAGACGCCATTAATTATCCAATAGGGGTTTTGCTGTCCGGAGTAGCAGGCCCTATGCTGAATATGTAATTATAGATCACACATTATGTTCAGACTGTACATGACAGAAATGGACACGTCGCCATGACTTCACAGAGTGTGCTCGGTGTGTTCACAGCTACTTTCATTTCAAATTGGGCAGCTACGCATACTGGAGAATGCATGTTTGTATGCAGGGATGTTTAATGTTTTCACTAAGCTCGATTAAAGAGATTGTGGTACAGTCATTTCTATTCCTTTTTTAGGCTGGTACTTTACTACCCCAAAAAATCATTGCCATAAACAATGCAGATACTGCTCAGGATTCACTAGATACTAAGACAAACTGCCGTATCTACCAACAAAAGGCATTATTTAAGCTTTCTGGACAAGGTGGTGACCACAACTTTATGTGACACTGAAACATTCAAAGGAGACCTCGAGGCGATCATTATGGGAGATTATTTTCACCTCTGGGTGGCCAACAAAAAAAGCAGCTACAGTGGTACCTTCCTGTGTTAAGTTCCTCTGGCGGACTAACCCATGCCATGAAAGGAAAGTACACACATGCACGACTCGTGAGGAGGTGCTGCAGTACTGTAGTGCCATTGAATAAACACACACACACACACACACACACACACACACACCACACACACACACACACACACACACACACACACACACACACACACACACACACACACACACACACAGCAGATAGAGCATAGTGTAGCTGTGAAGCTGCTGAGGTGTGAATAGTTTCCTCTAGTGCCTTTTCACACCCTCTCACCTGTTCCCACTGCCACAGGCTCATACACAACCAATCATTGAGTACACTATCCTTCACAGCACTTTACTGGACTTCATTACTCCCCAGGAAACTTTGAAGTAAACATGTTTTTTTTCCTATTTGGGTGTTGTTTTGGCTGAAAGTGTCTGCAGTTAAACATTTATGTCTTCTCAGTCGTTTTTCGGATGAATAAAACGCATGCTATTTGCTATAAATGCATTTTTTTAGGAACCTTTAACCAGTAAAAACTTGAATATCATTTCTCATTGAATCAACTGACTGAACACTATCATTTTCCCCCTCTTTCTCCTTATCTTGTGGCCCTTTCTCCTCTCTTCCTCCAGGTCTGTGTAACTCATTGGAGAGTTGGATGATTGTTCCCAACATCAAGCAGAACCACTACACGGTGCACGGTCTGCAGAGCGGCACCAAGTATATCTTTGTTGTCAAGGCCATTAACCAAGCGGGAAGCAGGAGCAGTGAACCGGGGACTCTGAAGACCAACAGTAAGCACATAACGACTGAAAACCAACAACCCCTATCGGATCAACCTTTGCTGAAAATGTATCTTTAAAAAACACTCACACAAAAGTAGCTCATTGGTTTTATAAGTCGGCAATTATGAAAAATGAATAAATGAGCTGTTCTGTTAATATCGTTGCCTGTTATAGGTCTGAATACATTTCAAAATCTTTCTCCTCACCAGGCCAGCCGTTCAAGCTGGACCCTAAATCTGCCCACAAGAAGCTGAAGGTGTCCCACGACAATCTGACGGTGGAGCGGGACGAAACCACGTCCAAGAAGGGCCACAGCCAGGAGCGCTTCACCAGCCAGAGCAGCTACGGCGTGGTGGGGAATGTCTACATCGACAGTGGCCGTCACTACTGGGAGGCTTTGATTGGAGGGAGCACATGGTGAGTTTAACTGAAAAATGTCTAGTCGGGAGTCTGTTTGAGGTAAAGGTTCGAGGTTGACCGAAGTCTCCGCTCCTCCTCAGGTACGCTGTGGGTATAGCCTACAAATCGGCCCCCAAGCACGAGTGGATCGGCAAAAACTCGGCCTCCTGGGTGCTCTGCCGCTGCAACAACTCCTGGGTGGTTCGCCACAACAGCAAAGAGCTGGCCATCGAGCCCTCGCCCCACCTGCGGCGCGTCGGGGTCCTGCTGGACTACGACGCCGGCTTCGTGACCTTCTACGACGCCGTGGGCTCCCAGCACCTGCACACATTCCAAGTCTCCTTCGTCCAGCCCGTGTGTCCCGTGTTCAACGTGTGGAACAAGTGTCTGACGATTCTGACCGGTCTGCCCATCCCCGACCATCTAGAGGTGCTGGAGCCCGACGACTGAAGACTACAGACAGACGGGAATAAATCAGCATGAACTGTGTCTTAATTATCTTAAAGCTGCACTGGGCAAGGTTTGTGAAAGTGATCATCATTTGATAGAGATAAATAGAGTGCACCCCACTTATTAATTCAAACAAATCTTTTGTTTTTACCTAAATTAGATTCTGGTCATGTGCCCTTTGGCACTAAGAGTGAAATATGAACTGTCTCCTCCACAGCAGCTAGCAGCTCTCTCCGAAAAAATCCTGAACTCCCACATGTCTGATATTAATACTCGCTACCATTTGTGCAAAATTACCTAGTGCAGCTTTTTTATATGCGAAAAAAGACGTCTGGTGTGTTTTCTCATCGAGTGATTTTGCGTTGTTTACTATGATTTTTAAAGCGGATATGGCGCTGGTTCATATCGTCTTTGACTCCTGGTCAAAACCTTTTTCGAAATGGATGACAGAAAGCTGGAGTCAATCCAGAAGAAACCAGAACGAATGGACAGATCTGAGCTACAAATTCATACTCTAAGGCACTTTGGGCCACGACGGGTGCATTTGTACCATGGCAACTTGGAAACAAGCCACAAATCAATTTCTAATTTTCTTTTCTCTTTTACACCACCCTTATCAGATATAGCACTTTGAAAATCCCTGAAAGTACACACATACACGCACACACAGCACCCCCAACTTTAATCAATCACTGCTTCTGGAAGGAGCAGGATTATAGATGTATATTTTGCAAATTCATCGCATACCTCCCCTTATCTTCCCCTCGTTCATTGAAATGGAACCAAAGTAGCATTTGCTGTCTGTTCAGATGTCTTTCCATACATTTTACATAAGTTAATAAATGCTGAATTATTTTTAAAAAAAAGTGATGAGAGGATATATAATTATGCTAATATTAAATGCAGGATTCCCTTAAATGTACACCTTGTTTTTGTACATTGCTCATACTTTATTCATGCTTTTGTAGCCTAAAATGTATTTGGTGCAATTAACATGCATTGGTATTGGGAAAGTGCTGTGTTCTGTTTGACTTGTTGTGTTAAATTCACTTTTTTTGGCAGCCATTAGGAGTTCATGTGATGCATTATATGTGAGTTGCGTTACAGTTGTAGCCCCTGGTTATTATTGGAGCTAGGAGATAAAATGCACATTAGAGTGTGATTTTTTTCTCTCACTTTTCTATACAACAAGCTATCTAGTGGGACATATTTGTGCTGGTGTGCCAATACTTAATTAAATTACTTTTAACAAAGAGTGTCTTCCCATTTCCAAAATATTAAATTTTACACGTCATGTTTACACTGAGGGTCTTGTGAAAATCAAATCTACATGCAGCATCACTTTCTTGCAGACATGTTGCACATTGATGATGTCAGTAGGGCGCACATCACTCTTCAAACATTGGCTTGCTATTTAAAAAAGGGACAAAACGGCTTAAATGAGATACAGCTATTGATACTCAAACGTCAAAACCTTT
The DNA here is from genome assembly GCF_027596085.1 of Anoplopoma fimbria. Classification (NCBI taxonomy): domain Eukaryota; kingdom Metazoa; phylum Chordata; class Actinopteri; order Perciformes; family Anoplopomatidae; genus Anoplopoma; species Anoplopoma fimbria. Next base: position 11,006,982 of record NC_072470.1, on the reverse strand, counting down.
GCAACAAAACCTCCCAAATGGATAGCGTAAATATATATCCTTATAATTCAATATTGTTCTATATCTAATATTGTTTACCAGTGGCAAAAAGGCCCTCCTCAGTGTAAATACAAAGATTTGGTTGTATAATGTTGTTTTGTCTCAATACCTGGTACACTTACAAAGTATGATGACAAATCTATTCTTTAATTCTGTGTTTCCTTGACAATTAATTGAACTGTATGTTTTCATTGTATCCGATACAAATATGTAGTGCTTAATTTAATGTTTCCATTCGAATTTTATGACCATGGTGTTATTTGTTCCGTCTCTGTGGACATTTTTATGGAAAACAGGATATGTGCGCTTGCATCACTGTCGTCTGAGAAGTTTATGAAAAGGTCAAAAATAAACGTTTGTTCCTTTTGACATTAAAGTGTGCGATTCTTTATCCAGTGCAGCAAAACAGCGGTGTGAGAATGTCAAGAGTTGATCTCATAAAAGCAGGACGGGGTGAAATGCCAGGAGCCATGTCTGGTTTTGTTTCTCTGGGGGCGAACAAACAAAGATCTGATATTGAGGATATTCAAGCAGTTGCAAATTCAGTAATTGTTCAGTGTAAAGGTACTGGTGCCCCTCAAGAAGACTCTGCACTCATTGCTTTCAGCGGGAACATGCTCTTCTTCTCAATTTACTTCCCAGTTATAGAGTCTAAATTCAGGTCGGACTCTATGTCAGTCACCCGACATTTAAAGCCTCTATAATCCATAATCTTACATTAAAAATGTATTGCATGACATGTGAAAGGGGCCGCTCCGTAATCATCACGCAACTCTGGGATTGACCCCTAGGTTGGAAACCACCTCCCTTTGGTGTTCAACAATGGAGCTGCGGTGGAGAGGTCTATTTTGATTTATCTGGCCAAGTGTTGTGTAATCTTTGTGACGAGGAATGTTAGTTTCTGTTTATTTTGCTTCTGATAGCCAGACACTTATTAACCGCTAACTAACCAGTTAATTTAAGCCGCATTTTGATGGGCTATCTTTTTACAGATGCAGAAATTATGATATTTTGTGCTGTAAATGTCTTGCATTATGTTTTATTGTCTATTGGCTTTTCTGTAGTTTATCGATACATTTTTATCTCGTCATTGCTCAGGATTTTCCAATTGATCTGCCACCTATAATGTAATTTTTTTTAGCACATTATCACACTTGAATTGCCATATAAACGGATTCTTCAGAAGGCATCAAAGCACCCGACAGCATCTAGACCATCCAGGAAGACGCTTGTGTCATTCTAAGTTCAGACCTCAACTTGTGTAGGTCATTTGACATTATGTATTTCCTGAGGAAGGGGAGGTGATTGAGGCTATCACATAAACTTCCCGCGGACATCGGGTGCTCTTCCTGATTTTTCCAGGAGCAATTGTTCTTAGACGCCAGGCATCAGTGGGGGGTTTGACACTGAACACCGAGCATTAGCTGAAGCTTTGTGTGTGTGTCGTTTGCTCGGTTCAGTGGCGCGAGTGGGCAAAATCAGTTAACTCCACTGAGCAAACAATAAAAAGGACATATTGCAAAGTACAGGTCACCATCTGCAAATAATGGAGGTGCTAGTCTGTAATACAGAAGCTATGGTGGAGATAATATGTGCAGGTGTCTCTCTGTAGTCACAAGGACTGATAACAGTCATCAGTGCTGCTCTGTAGAGCTTCTGCTGTATGAGACAATATGTATTTACTATTGGCTGCTTACGAATAACTATCCTTCACTAATATGTCTTCTGAAATAATACTACATTGTACATACAAACTTAGAGGCATAAAACAACAACATTGGCTACTGACTGACTGACTGACTATCATTGCTAGAATGTGTCATGAGAACCAGTTGCACAGTGTTACATCCACGTCACAATTACACTCATTGCATATGAAATGTCTAAAATCCTGAGTCACAATATAAGGCCATCTGTTCTCCAAAAGGTAAGCCGAGCATTAAATGTGTCATATTTTAATATGAAGATGTCCACAGAGAGCAATTATCTTCTGAACACTTTCCTCTGAGACAACGTTCCATAAACATGAAATAATGAATCCCTTGTTGGCCTGCTATAAGGGAGGTATGCCTGCAGGTTGTCAAACAACTGCATGTATTTAAATAAATTAAGAAAATCCCTGGCCCTAAATGATAACTTTTTCCACCAACTTAATCCATTTTTAGCCAAGTTCAGCAGCAGTTAAATGCGCGTACTGACCCACATCCAAGACTTTGTGTGACATTTCAAACAATCAATACAGTAATTTAATACGTCTCGGGATTTTGATACTCGGCTGAAATGTACCCCAATGGGTTGAGGACCAACTATTACATTAACCTTTGTCTGGGAAAGGATATGCTGAGCTTGTGTGTTGTTGTTGTTGGGTTTTTTTTTTCTACACAACTTCGGTTCACGTAGTGATGTACCACTACTATATTCACACAGAGAACTGTGAAGGTCCAGCAGCTTGGAGAGCTTAGGCCTTATATTTTGCCATGGGCACCTTGAATATACTTTCACAAGAGGTGGAAACTGCTAGACGTTCAACTTGTACCCATGGGTCTTGGAATTTGAGCCACTGACCTTCCTTCACAAGATCACTTCACTCCCCTTTAGGCAAGCATTGTCCTACTTTTGTACATTGCTGTTTTCGCTGCTACCACTGCAACCACACTTGAATGGGCAGTCTGGAGGCTCTGCCGTCCCCAGAGGATTTTTACAGCCAAGCCACAACACAGAGAGAGAGATAGAGAGAGAGAGAGAGAGAGAGAGAGAGAGAGAGAGACAGACTCCAAAAGACACAGCCTCTGTGCTTCTGGGGGAGCTGTGCATGTATTCTATAGACCCTTAAGTCCTGATGTACAGCACATGTGTGTGTGGTAAATAAACTCGTGCATGTATCTGTAGCTAACTGGTGACAATGTGGCATATCAGGCAAATTGGCAATGGCAGCATGAGCAGAGGAGCAATAATAGAAACTCCCTCAGGAGTGGATCTGGAAAATGGGACAGACTTTTGGTACAGAAGCACAGGGCCAACACAGACTAAATAAAGCAACGTCCAACATATCGAGTTACTGGGTCTAACTCGTCCATTTTGCATATCAATTTATTTTCATCCATTACCAGGAATGGAAAGAGAACAAGAATGTAATACTCAAGCAAAACCACTTAAATAAAAGTATTAAGTAGGTCAGTTTATATGTACTCCGGGTCAATGTGGAAAAAAGAGGGGAGGGTTGGATTTAACTGATGTACAATTAAATATGCAAACCATTCAGTTCTCTGTAGGCCAATAATAAGGTTTGAAATAAATGATTTGATGCATCCTGTAAGCAGTGTTCTGAATAAGCTGCAGTTGCCGATTGATTTTTTTGTTTTTATTACAGAGACCTGTAAAGACACCACTACAATAATCAAGTCCTCTAAAAACAAAAGGTAGGACGTTTTTCTTAGTCTTGTTGTACCCACGAGTCCTTTAAGACTATACCATCAATTCATTTTTTAAAAAGGACAAACCAATTGCATCTTTTTTTTGGCAATCAAACTCAGTTTTTTCAATAATTAATTGAGAAAATTCTGGCACATCCACTAGAGGAACAACATCACACCACAGGACACTGATGTCCAGACCAACAATGAAATCCCTCCTCTATAGACAGATATTTGCAGCCAGCGCATACAAGTGATAAACAAAACTGACTGACAATAAATAAAAAAAGAGCAATAGACACCATGGCGGGTGCAACAAGCCTCATTAGGCACCATGAATTAAATATGACACTTGTTATGGAATCAACAGCAGAATAAAAATATCAGCAAAGCAGATGTGCAGTATAATGGACTCCACAGTGACTGCAGCTCGCAAACACATATAAGAAAAGGGGGAAAATGCACAGTTTGCTACACAATGTGGCTTTGAACGCTCTCATATGTACAGTGAGTTTGTTATTGTGCTTACCTGCAGGGCTGGAAAGAACATTAGAATAATATTCTAAAGAGAACATACTGCTACACACATATTTCACCTTAAATTACAACATACATTTTAATCAAACGGCAACATAAGCCCATACATGCGCTAGGGGAACAACATCACAGCACAGAGCCTTGTGGGCAAAACCAACAACAGATTCCTTCTCTATAGACAAACATAGGCGGCCTGTGTATACAGCCGATTATCTACAATCACATTTCTCTAGGATTAACCAGAAAAGAGACAAAACAAGACAATCAAAGAAATATGACCAACAATGAATAACAATATGGACACCACGGCGGGTGCAAACAGCATTAATCCACAAAGAATAACACATCAGCAGAGCAGACAACAGTATTCCTTTTCCGTAGACAAACACTGGCAGCTTGTGTATACAACTGATCATCAATATATATATATATACACACACACAATCACCTTCCTTTAGAATCAACTAGAAAAGAGACAAAACCAGACAATTAAAGAAATATAACAAACAATGATTGAGAATATGGACACCATGGCGAGTGCAAACAATTCAGTTTCAATTCAATTCAGTTTATTTTGTATAGCCCAGAATCACAAATTACAAATTTGCCTCAGAGGGCTTTACAATCTGTGCACATGCGACATCCTCTGTCCTTCCCTCACATCGGCACAGGAAAAACTCCCCTAAAAAACCCCTTTAACAGAGGAGGGATCCTTCTCCCAGGATGGACAGAATGCAATAGATGTCATGTGTACAGAATGAGCAGCATAACAGTTCTTAGATACAACACATTCAATGTATATGACATAAATGATTCATATAATAAGACTACTTATAATAACAGCAGCAATTATTACAGTAGAATTATAGCCATGAAAATAGGGATAGTAATGTGACTAATAATAATAATCGAAGTAGCAGTGGGTGTCAGTCGGCTCACAGCAGGAGGCACGACTACGGTCCAGGTACCACAACGATTCATGGAAACCTGCAGAACGAGAAAGCAAAAGGGCTTCAGGGTGGAAGTAAAGCTAAAATGCTTAATGGTACAGGTAATAGTAATAGTAATGTGACTAGTAATAATAATAATAATGGTGGTAGCAGTCGGTGTCAGCAGGGCCGTAGCAGGATGCACGTCCACGGTCCAGGTACAGCCACGATTTATAGAAGCCTGCGAAGCGAGAAAGCACAAAGACTCCAGGGTACAAGCAAGTCAATAAGCGTAATAGTACAGGCAATAATAATAGTAATGTGACTAATAATGATAGTGGTAGTAGTAGTGGGTGTCAGCAGGGCCTCAGTAGGTGGCACGATGACAGTCCAAATATAACCCCGATTCCTGGGAACCTGCGAGGCGAGAAAGCACAAGAACTCCGGGGAAGAAGCAAAATCAGTAATGTGCATAAATAGGAGATTAATACATAAAGAAGGAGGGAGAGAAGAGGAGAGAGGAGCTCAGCGTATCCTAGGTAGTCCCCCGGCTGTCTAGGCACATAGCAGCATATCTAGGGGCTGGACCAAGGCGAACCTGAACCAGCCCTAACTATAAGCGCTATCAAAAAGGAAGGTCTTAAGCCTGCTCTTGAAGGTGGTGAGTGTGTCAGCATTAATCCCCATAAATGAAATATGACAGCTGTCATATGAGAATAAAACGTCATCAGAGCAGACAGCACAAAACATTCTACATTGTTATGATGCAACACAGCGGTTGCCCACGCTCTCTTATGTACCCGGAGGTTAAAACAATAAGTTAGTGAGGCCACTCACCGGTCTGAAGGTCCTCCACAGTCCGCTCAGCATCCCGGAGCGTCCATCCTCAATCCACAGCCCAACCCAACCCGGTCCTTTCGGCCTCCTCTGTCCGCGCTGCGCTCCTCAAGGTCCCCAAACATTTGGATCTGAACGAGGCCCCTGCAGACGGAGAATGACGGTCTCAAACAGCAGAAAAGGCCCCCACAAACACCTCGCTGCAGGTCAACGTTTATTGGTATTACGCGTCAACACTGCGTGAGTCTGTTGTCACGCGCGACGTCAGGCTGCGGTTCACCAGGTGTTGCAGCAAATCGTTGATTAAGGTGCAACCTCACCTGTTGCCTGTGTGGAGCCGTGGGGAGCTTTTTTTTTTTTTTTTTTTTAAAGGTTCAATTCTCACAGTTATTTCAGCATTTATTTTTTTTAAATCTTTAACTTATATAGCGAATTAAATAGCCTCCAATGTATGTGAAAAAAAAAATCACACAAAAAAAAGGGGTTTGTACCAGTAAAGACAGTTCATCGAATCAATTACTTCCACTCCTGACCATTAAAACACCACATTCAAGCCACATTGTAAAGAAGTAATGGGTAATGTGATTATTTGGTGGCAAAATTAAAACAATTCATTATCATACAACTTATTTTAAGTCAAAACAAGTTCCTTTCTCCCCAACTCTCCATGCATATTTGTGGTGGATTATGCAAAAACTTGTCTGTCTAGTCTAGAAATCAGTCCTCTAAATGTCCAGCAGATGTCACTGTTTGGATTCAGGAAAAAAAAAAAAAGCACACAAGCGCCCCATAGAAATGTCATTGAATAATGGACAGTAATTGGCAATAGAATGACTATTGAACTTCTCTCTGCATGGAGCTGGCGTGTGTGTGCTTGTTTCAAAGAAACAAGGCATTTCCAAGGAGACAAATCCATTGATTGTTATCCATTGTTATCCATGCTATTCATGTATTTCAATATTGCTGAGGCCTCTAGTCTGCCTTTAGAAAACAAAAAATCATCTCCATTTATCACATACCTTATACCTCGTCAACAGATTTCCACTTTATTACACTGAAATGGGAAAATTCCATGAATGAAATGCGGGCAGTCATTATGCGCAAGTGTCAGGCTCTCATTTGAACTTCCATCAATCATTCTCTGACTCCTTTAAGTCACTATCTATTAAATCCTCAATTTGGTTGGGAGACCGTTAGTCACAAGCCATTGCAGTTATAGAGGCCGTAGTTGTGTCCATTTTAGTATGGGCCAAGAAAAAATGTGCCAGAATAAGTCTCGAGGATCGACTGCAGCCATAATGTTTCATGAGTGTTTTGAAAAGATCAATATGCAATCAGGTTTTGGGTGTATTTATTTATTTTTATTCCTAAAGGGTAGTTTTCTAAGAATGCAGCGTGTACTTCTGGTACAAACTGCAAGCATATGTAGCATACACATTTGTGCATTATACAAAATCCAAGCATTCTGCCCTACTGAGGTGTTCATGAGCAAGGCACTGAATCCATACCCCCATACAGAGATACCGTTCTCTGTCTCTTATCCAAAGGGCAACATTTATCACAATCATAGTAATATTAAACATCGCATACTTTATGGGCGCTATTTGATAAATCTAACTCCCACTTGGACAAGATAATTGCTAGTTTGAGAGAAAGAAATTACCATAATTATAGGAAAGTTATTAGCTAATGTGGCTAAAGGGTTTCAGGTCAATGAGGAGCAGAGAGGTGGAATAGAGCGGCTGCAGCGTCTCACAGTTAAAGGACGACGTTATGGTCTTCTGTTTGCTGTCAAACTCGTATGTTATTGCCCAACTGTTAAAACCATATACTCGAGCGTCTTGATGATGACCACCACAGCAGCGGAGCCTCGCTGCCAGAAAGAATCCAGGATCTTGGATGACATCCGTGGAGGCCAGGTTGCTGGCGCTTCAGGGCACGGTCTCGATCCCAAGTGGCCCTCTTCGCTTGGCTTATAAGTAAATCTGGGAGGCTGCTTCGAGCTGTATGGCTGCTAGTTGGGGCCTTCCCCTGTGAGGAGGTGGAGTGGCCACAGAGGTCCAAAGGCTGTCTGGACAGTCATACCTACTGCTGAACTCAGGAAAAGTCCTCCAGGGCTTGCTGCCTGGCTTTATTCTCAGGGTGTTGGGTTAGAGAGCTAAAAAGAGAGTAGCCCACTGCTTTAGCCTGCAATTAGCCCTCACACAGTCGGTGCTAATCGCAGGCTAGCTGCTGGGGGATTTGGAGGAAGCAGGTATTCCATTGTTGCACAATCATCCTGGCTCCCAGCACAAGTAAGCCTCGCTACTGATAAAAGCAATTCAACAAAATTCATCTCTCTCTCTCTCTCTCTCAGGTATGAAGCTCGTGACTTCATAGCAACGCCATAGCGTAAAAAAACAACCGTGGCTTATCCTTTCTCCCACACAAGCTGAGCTCACCATCCCCTGAAAGGAGAGCAGACAGATATGGGCTTGTTAATGAGAATGAGGTCTGGCGCTGCTTCTTATCAGGACTCTCGCTACCTCCCAAATAACGCTGAACCATACCCTCTTCTTGCCAAAACCTATTTAGAAACTTCAGATAGCATTGTTGTTGTTTTTTTTGGGGGGGGGGAATGAGACCACTCATTTCTCCTTTATTGCATTTGATGTTAATCAGACACTTGTTATGTATGCTCCAGCCTTTTCTAATCTGTTGCACCAGACGAGGCACCAGAGGCTTTTGTGATGAACAATTTAGAGTATTGATCAGAAGAGGCCCGGGGTGCAATTAAAACCCAAAGGCATGAAAGATCACTTTACTAATGATGGGGTTTTTGGAAAGTTCAGCTAGGATGTATTGTCATGTGTACCTGTATCTCTCTTGACTTCCATCTCCCTCTTTCTGTATTTCTCAGCACTTGTCCCGTTCCTGCTTTTCTCCTCTTAAAACTCACTCCCACTCTGCATTTTTCTCCACCCGACCTTCTCAATCACTCGCTCCATCCCTCTTTGATAGTCAAGCAATTTTATCCAGACAGCCAGTCAGGAATCCAATTAGTTTGCACCTCTCAATCATAAAATCTTCAGTCGGGTTGAAACAAACTTGGACGGACATGCTTTTACTGCCTCGCCGCCTAATTAAGAGACGATAATTCATTGCACTCCAAATGGGCAAGGGCTTTTGTGCACTCAAGTAATTGGAAAAAAATATATATATAAGGGAGACAAGAGAGGGGAGCAACCAAGCGACGAGAAACGATAAAGGCATGAATTAAAAGGTAGCGGACACGGGCAGGGTGTTAGCTAGGTGTTTGAGCCACTTCTGCTCATTTCCCCCTTGGTTAAGTCCAAACTAAGAGTAGGACGTTTTTTCTAAAGGTGTGCTCGTGGGGCAGTGTGCAACGCAGGTCATTTAAGGACTTGTTTCATCTCCGTTTTAAGAATTCAGGGGGAGCGCCGTCGCTTGTATTCAGCAACACATCGCTTTTCATTTTTATGAGTAAAGTACAACAGAGAATCTCTGACCCGACAAGGTTGAAGAACAAACATGTCTGTAGGTCTTTGTGTGTATGCGTTTGTGTGTTCTTGCACTTTTGTACTTGTGGGAAACAAATTGAGTTTTAGACCTTTCGAGTGATAGCATTTATGAGACGTGAGCAGATTTAGTTTGGTCTTCAGTGTAGGAGTAATATTTCAGATTACAGTTAACTAGCATAAAAAATATATTTGTTTTGTAGTAGGTTTATCTTTAGGCCATGGGACTGACTAATTGCTAATCATCCAATCAGTGCAAAATCTTCCTCAAATATGATAATTAGACGTTTGACCTCATACAAAAAATATTGACTCCATTTACACGTGGTATTATGCTGTAATCTGTATCTGAATATCTTAGCCTGACAAGAACAAATGCATGCCAATGAAAGGTGTTTTAGGTTTTACTTTGCATGTGTAAAACACTTTTAAACAAGAAGACTATCTGATAAGCTTCCACATACTTCTCCACTACTAAAATTAAAAGGGAGAAGCAGAAAACAACCCCAGTAGATGTGGGGCTGAGGCATTTTTATGTAAGCCACGAGATAGTCTCAAGTCTTTGCAATCATCTCCTAAATCAAGTCCAAAGTTGAGACTAACAAGTCCCAAGTCAAGTCCCAAAATCAAGACAGGCAAGTACCAAGACAAGACCGACAAGTTCAAAGTCAAGACGCAAATCAAGCCTGACAAGTCCCAATTCAAGTCAAACATCAATGCTAGAAAAAGTCAATTCAGAAATCAGGACAGGGAAGTCTCAAGTCAAGTCCCAAATCGAGTCAAAATGTATTCTTCTTTGATTATAGTCTAAAGTCAACAAAGTTGTGACTTGAGTCTGAGTTGATTCCAAGTCATGCGACCTGAGTCCACAAGTCTGCCCACCATTAATGGGAATATTAAAGGCGACTTCCGGATTGTATAAAAACCTCACGGGTAAAATAGGTGGATTGCCCCTTTAAGTTTAAGAAGAATGAATGAATGTGGTGAGTAGACAGACCTGAATAGGACTGAAACACAACTCCTACAGCATGTGAGTGTATGTGTGAATCAGAGAAGGTTGAGGACGAGCGGAAGGGACCAAATGTGAGAAGAGAGAAAACACGAATTTGGTGAGTTTGTGCGAGGAAGAAGAGCAAAGAGCGTATGTGTGAGATTAGGTGTAGCTGTGTGTGTGAGGTGGAGAGGAGGGAGGCCGGAAAGGTGAGAGGAAAGATGCGTATTTGTAGATGGATGTGCAAATGTGTACGTGTGGGTGTGGGTGTGTGTGTGTGTGTGTGTGTGTGTGTGTGTGCGCGCGCTTGTGGCGGCGTTTGTTCTTGCCTGAGTGCATTTGCACAGAGGAGAGCGGATATGACAGGCCTGTCTGTTGTCTCCCCAGAATAATTGCTTATGGATTACCTGAGGCGAGTCCCACTGGCGATACTTAGAAATGACACTCCCGGGTGACTCCTTGAATCATGTTCATATCCGGTCTGAGCGAGAGTTTGATTTCGCTTTGCCTGATTTCGCTTTGCCTAATGTGCGCGTATCCTTGTATGTGTACCTTTGTGTGTGTGTTTTGTGTGTGTGTGTGCAGATCCAAGGTGATATGCTGTCTCCTTCATCTTGCTGACTTGCACAGAAGTAACTCCAAAGACGTCACAGCTGTTTATTACATGCACCGAGAGCGGGTACACAGACACACAACCAACACAAACTCCACCCAAATCCATCATCTATGACTCAGCTAAATTCAATGTGGTTGACAGGCTTATTACAGGAACATTCTGGTGCTAATTGTGTTTACATGCAGCATATCCAGGCGGTTTTGAGAGACATTTTTCTTGCTCTGAGAGGCTTTTCCAACCAGTCAACATGAACAAGTCTGCATTCAGCTCTCAATACTGAAACCCTCAAGGTCTGGGACATCATTAGATGGGATTCAGGAGGCCGAAAACCCCCTTGGAAGATAGCTGTGATTATTTGTAGTCTCATGGCTGTTGTGTTGTTGTCGAGTGGCCCAGAATTTTTCTTTCTCCTTGCTCAAAGCCACACAAACTTGAGTACGAGTGTGTACCTGGCTGTTAGAGTAAACCCTCGTCACGTCTGTCTGCTGAAAGTGGTTCCGCTCACCTGACAAATATACACAAAAGAGCTATTACATGTACCATTAAAACTCACAAAAGCCAAACAATGGCCATTGTTTGTGTTTGGACAGTTATTGAAATACTGAATAGCCCCAAAATTAACTGAGCTTACAGTAGCTCTGACTCTAAGTACTAGCAGGTGTGTTATTTATGCTGGGAATAAATGACACAGCAGATAAGACATAACTCTTTGTTTAGGCTACTTTATTTCCCCCTCAGGCTACTTTTCCTTCCACCCGTTGATGTTAGCTTTGCACACAATCAATTCTTTATGATGCAATCCAGCTAAGCCGGTAGAAATCTGCAACTGGCAGATCTGAGGAAGGGTGAAAATAGTCAAAGTACGGATATTAGCGTATCACGGCAAAAGCTCAAATATAGCTCATACTTTACTGCACGAGCTGTTGCTTCTATTTGCTATCACAGCTGTCATTAATGAGCGCCGCAGGGAAAATATGGCCTCAGCATAAAAATAACGGTTGCTGCAGGTTGTTTTCAGATTTTTAGAGAATTGTTCCCCCTCTGGGAGGTTTTTCAATATCAACATTCATAAGGTAGAAATTATAGAGGTCATTCTTAGGATTTCAAATACTTTTCTTTTGCAATGATGAAAAATATATAATAAGAGTGGAGAATTGAGGTCTTTTTTGCTGGAATATAGTCATTTGATAGTAAAATATGTCCTCTTGCAAGTGTCGTCCTTATAATTGACTGGACTTAAATAAACGGCCCTCAACTGCAAGGTGAGATAGGGAAGTGAATGACAATGTGTACTCCTTGGTGAGGCTGTCCCCGAGTTCACACATTGTATTAAACACCATCCCTTCATTTACTTGAATGTACTAAAAATTCAGGACTTTCTTGGCTCATTGTAACCATTAAACATCTGAAAGAGAGGTGGAATTTCTGCATCAAACGGAGGGTGATAAACGTTCTGCAAGAAATGGTTTTATGGTCGCATAAAAAGACGATAGAGTTTGGCAGAAATCCCCTCATGGGGTGCTACATGACAGAGAGAAAGTTGTGCTAAAATACCTTTTTATGAAACGGATCCATCACCTAAAAAACGACCTTAGTGAACTTAAAACAATCAGGTAAAGGTCACATGTCAAAAACTGAAGAATTCTGATCCGTCATTCATTTCTATTAACTTTACAGTAGTTTTCATGATCCAGTTTGCAGTAAAATTGTGAAGTTCAAGTGACCCTCGTCAAACCTAAAGTCTACACAAAGACTTATGATCACATGAAATAGATCTTGCTGTCACAAAAAAAAGTAAGAATAACTAAAAAAGCGATCATATTATCTATCAGATTGGTTGCCTTTAGACTCAAGGAGGCTGATTTGTGAGTGTGGTGTGGTTTGATAGAGTTTCCCCTTCAGACAGGATCCCAGTGAGACTGAAAGGTGTGGGTAACATTCAATTACATACCTCTCTACACACTGTATGTGTTGAACCGTGGTGGGCCTGAAGTAGATGAGGGGTGACAGGGATACGCTCAAAACCCATTGGTCCTTGTATTTTTTTACTAGCACAGGATCACAGTGGGGTTGTGTAGTTGAAGCACCGGTCCATGCCAAGAGTACAGACTCATCTTACACTATAGATGTGAATGAGGCCTAAAACTTCTAGATCGTCTGCTTGGGTTTCGAGAATTCAAATATGAGATTTAGGTTCCCTAATGCCAAGATCTTCTTGTAATGTGAATAAATTATACTTAATATGTTATGTTCCTCATTGATTCTTTAAATTCCTCATTTTGCCAAGGAACCATGGAACTCCCTGACGGACCCATATGGTACCAGTGCACAGCAGGAAAGCTAATCCTGGATCACCCATACACAGATACCTGTTCTGAATTAATTACTTGCAGGAACTTTGATCTTATCTTCTCTAACTCATGCGTTTGACATTGTTGAAACATCTCTAAGCTATGCTATTAACCATTGGGATTTCATGTTGGATTTACTTCTCCTAACTGCAAAAACAATTATATATTTTCTATTAAATAAATCTTTCCCTTCTTCTGAATGATTTGGAAAGTGGAAAAGTATTTAAGCAGTAACCCTTTCCTGACACAAACTGAGCTTGCAAATTTGATGAGAAATTGCACTGTTTTAATATTAGTTAAATTCATGTTTCTCATAAAAGTTAGGAAGAGCCATATAGTATCACTGTGATAAACAAATGATAATGTTTTTTTTTTGTGTTATTAAAAAGGCTTGCCGTCTGCAAGTCACCAAACACTACATTAGAGGTTATGTAAGGTTCAGAAAGACATTTTGATGAATTCAACTGACAATTCTGAGAAGAAAAAGGCACAAATGTGTTATGCCAGGATTGAGGATGAGACAATATGGGTCAATAACTGTGGTTGCAGTTCATATAGTCGACCAGCAGAGAGTGATGCACACACTGTAATGGAGCTTTTCCAGACTGCGGCTTTGGGTGAAAGCTGGACGCTACTCACCAACCCTCTGCAACAGAGAGGAGCTAAAACTGTGTGTGTGTGTGTATGTGTGTGTGTGTGTGTGTGTGTGTGTGTGTGTGTGTGTGTGTGTGCGTGTGCGTGTGCGTGTACCAGGCCCACCCGTACATGTGTGTATCTGTCATAGCACTTAGCTTCAACCCTGTCCAAGCACACTGAGAGCTGGAAGCTGCTGCCTGACATTCACAAACAATGGACACGCAAGACAATGCAAACAAGATGCCTGGGATCAGTTCCCTGTCCCCGCGTGCAACAGCTCGCAAAGCTTTTACTTCCTCCACCCACCTCTTTCTTGCTTCGACATAAGACATCGCCCCAGGGTGTAAATTTCTGTAACCGCGCAGATCCCTTTTTCCAACCGTCCCTCAACCAAATCATCCCACATTTGAAGCACACCTTCGTATCTCAGTTCCACATCAGACGCATTTAACTTTGGAGCTTGTAAAAGCAGTCTTTTTTGGGGTGGGGAAAAGCCCTGCAGATACTCCGGGGTGATTTGAAGCTGACGTATGCATAAACATCCTAAGGGTGTTGTTAGAGTCAAAAATCCATTTGGCTTAGTAATCACGGGGTCAACTGCACACCAGAGGGAGGGCGTGAATACTCTGACAACACCTTGAATGGTAATGAGCCTCAACCCAACAGATCGTGTTCATGTCTGCATGCATGTGGGCGCGAGTGTGTTTAATCGCATTTGTAGCGGCTAACAATCTGTCCGGTAAACTTTTGAAATACTGCCGCGCTGGATTAAAGCTGTCACCAAGTATGACGAAGCAGAATTATGTCAACCAGGGCCTTATTTGACTGTATTTCACTGACATGATGTTATTCAAACTTCAACATTAACCCAATGGCTTGAAGGCAGTGCTGCCGGCCAACACACCCACAATGAGTTAATGGAATCTCAGAGAAAAACATTCTTTCTACAAAATAACACCTACTGCACTTGCACGTCTTTAAATAGCTGTGGTTTTAACAGCACGCCTGCTATTATGGTCCTTTTTACGTTGCTCACACACTACGCTGTTTCCCTTAATGTCTCCTGGTTTTATGCCACCTTCACACCATTGCTACTTTTTCCTTAGCTTCAAAGGGATTTTTCGTCGGAATGCTTTGTGTCCAAGAGCTTACAATCAACCTTAACAGATCTACAGCAGCGATATCTCACTATATATTCTTGGTTGAACGTGGTAGTGCAAAATCCCACCTAGCAGGGTCTTGGCCAATAACGTGTAAAAAAACAACAACACATATGTATGCATAATTGTAGTTCCAACCAGAAAGCAAATTAAGTGTCATGCTCAAGTACAGCTCATCTGTTATTGTACACTTTAGCAATTTAATTATTCAGAGCAGAAATAATAATTAAATGACAGAAATCAGGTAGCAGCAAGTTTCCTCCAGGTGTGTCCATCTGAGCATGTGTGTGTTTCTGTTCCCATCCTCGGAAACGAATGCTGCGGAAGTAATGCAGACTGAAGGCACATTTCAATCTGGTGAGTCAGTGAGTATTGAGGCAGAATCGATGCCCTTATATGCTATGCTCTGTATAGTAATGGAATTATTGCCCCGATGGATTGTAGCTCGGGGCGTGTAGCTCCCAGCACCGTGGAAGTGCAATTTCGAAAGGTAGAGATTTGGGGATTTTTCGGAGCATTCGAGGCTGAGGAGTGGAGGGAATAGTCATCTGTGTAATGATGGTAATATTATTTCTGGAGGGGGGGGGGGGGGACGAGGCTAAATTGTAGAGAGGCCGATTGGGAGTGAAACTCAAACCGGAGGATCAGTGTAGATTTTCAAGAGTGTGGAGTCAATTAAAAGTCATTTCAGGCAATTCAGGAACTTTTCCAAGTTGAAATCAAATGCGCAACATTTGATTATTATCATGATTAGTACCATAATGGACTGCAAGTTCCATCCCACGTCTCTAATAAACTGAATTCAGTGCAAGTACTGTTGCCTGCAGGTACCAGCAAAGGCATTTATCAAGGACTCGGCTTCAGGGAAGTACTTGCGTGCATAGAGGTGTAACGGTGTGTTCACATGTCGTAAAGCAATGCACGCCGAGGTATGTCCGCATGTGCACACAGATGTGTGTGTCCGAGCGCGTGCTTAATGTGTGTCTCCGTCTCCCCCTGGCTCCTCCCTCTTTCACTGTCTGGAGATCAGTCACCTGCAGATTGCCAGAGGTCTGGGCTAGGCACTTCAAAGTGCTACGAGAACTAGTCAGAGAGAGAGAGTGAAACAGGGGGAATCAGCTCGTATACTCCAATCAACCGGGTGGATGGGGAGGCGCAGCACGTGAGCCCTGCTATATTCCACTCGACAGAGCCGAAAAATAGAGGGATCTCAGTCCCTCGTGGAGACCTTGCAGCTTGTAAGACCTTTAGAATACACATGAGGCAAGATAAGCAGACAATATTGAAAGTTAGGGTAATAAAAGACGGAGAAAAAATAAACCTTTCATGCCAAAATATGGCCTAACTTTGGGTTTATTTACCACCTCCCTCCCTGCTTCAATGCCTTTGAAGAGAGGCAACTAGCCGCTGGTCTTGGTTATCCTCCAAACACAGACTGCTGTGAGTTTGGAAGCCTTAGAACTTACATTTTGGAATCTTTTTCTTATTGGGATGGATCAACTGCCCTGATGTGTTTGGTTTGTTGTTGTTGTGTTTCTTTAAAACTTGTCTTAAAACCATGTTTTTTTCCCCCAAAAGAAAATTGGAACAGGGAATGAGTATAAAGGTGAAAATAAATAAAAGTATAGGCTTCAAATTTCTTTAAAGGCTTTATTTTTTTAGGCTGAGCATCCTTCCAAAGCACTTCCTTTTTAATAACATGATAAAAGCTTTGTAACATATGAATAATGATGATGTATCATTACTGTGTAGACAGAAAAAAGCATAAAGAATGCACTTAAATTGACACCCAAGACGCAGCATTGAAAAACCTGTGTTTGTATAAATTGCCCCTCAGCTGCCATCATTACGCTTTGTGCTGTAATATGATTGGCTTTCTTGTGTCTCCTCGGAAGAAAACAAGCACCAATCCACACCTTTTGATGCCACTGTGGACCTTAAAACGAACACAAGCCATGCAGATTCAAATTGGAGGTCCAATTTTTCTTTGACTCAAAATGGAGCAGGTGGATAATCCCTTTCATTCTCTCTAATGATCAAATCAATGTGGAAGCCATTAGCCTGCTATTCTGCTGAAACTCAATCAAAAGTCCTGTCAAAGGCACCGAATATTACGCTTTCAATTAATGCGGTTAGATGTGTTGAACACTGTAATCACACAGAATCTGTGTGTGGGAGTGGGTGGATGATTGGTGGGATGTACAATCAACTTTTACTGTCTCATGATCACAGAACTGTACAGCAGAAAACCGATGGACACTCTAACAGGGACAAGATGAAAGTTGCTGCCACATCCCTTCCAGTATAATGAAAAAAGTGATATCTTAATGCTTGTGCTCATATTCATGGTATTGATGCCTCTAGCAGTAAAATCTCAAAGGAGAATTTAGAGTCTGTATGCCTAATATGACTAATAGACCGTATTGGAAATAGTCAACGTGATTGATTTGTGGACTACGGTTTTGAAGCCTCAAGTTAGGCATTTTTGCCGTCGCCTTCTTGGTTATTGGCCGTCACCATTTTGGTTTTTAGCTGTTGCCATCTGGGTTTTTAGCTGTCACCAGTTTAGTTTTTAAGCCTTTGCCATCTTGGCGTTTGGCCGTTTACATCTTGTTTTTTTGGAAACAGAATGACATGAGAGGGTGGAATAAGACATTTTTCTGTGTTAAATGTTACAATTAACTTCCATGTATTGAAAACACACTGTAATTGGGTTTAAGTGCCACGATAACACACACGGACAACGTGGTAACGGCCTGTCAATCACAAGGTAGCCACGCCCTGAAGCATTTATCATCTATTTAACTCCAAATTGGACGATAATTTACAAAATGAACATCATGCTGTATTGAAGTAGACTTGAACCTAGCAGATGAGACCCTAGACTCATGTTTACAATGTTTACTGGGGTAAAAAAAAACAAGTGAGAAGTAGAGTCATTTTCTCATAGACATCTATAAAGTTGGACTTCCTTTGCAACCAGAGATTTTGCCACTTGATGGCCATCAGGAAGAAAGCAGGTTTAAGGCACTCCATTTCTGCCTGTAAGAAACACACAGAGGAGACCCCAGCTAAGCTCAGCTGCTTTTCCTGCAAAATGAAGGGAGTCCTTCAGATGATTGCGAACCCCTGGCTAAGAAAGAAGTCAAAGAATAGAAAAAATAGTTATTAATGCTAGAATTGCTGAATATCTTGCTGAAAGCCTTGACAAGGCATGTGGTTAATTGTCAAAAGGGGCGGTCATGGAACATATTCATCACAGTGACAGAGTTCCATGGAGTTCCATAGTAACACTGTACAAGTCCCAGCAGGTCAGCCAACTCACCCGCATGTGGAAATTAACACATGTCAAAGATTTAAAAACTTAGAAGTTAGGCTTGTACTACTTCAGTGTCCTTATGTGTAGCGTCCAATGAGATCCTGTTGTTTTATGACTCCGGCCTTGTTGCCATGACCACTCCTGAGGGGGTTACTGCTTGGTCAGGAGTATCATCAACCATGATTGATACAGATGTTTTGCTACCAGTTTTTCTTGATTTATTCCTGGATTGTGACTGCAATCATTGAAGAACCTTAAATTTTCAGTCTGAGATGAATTAGATAAAAGCAAATAGAGCTGCACATTTCACCCACTTCACCGCGTTGGGAGACAGGTAAAGGGGGGAGTGAATTTGAACGGGATCTGTTCCAGACTTTGCCGTGTTGTTTTCAATCAGACTCCCCTGATGCAGTTACCAGGCCCCCCCCACCCACATCAACCCTCCCTCCCTGGTCTCCTGACCCTTCCATCTCTCCCATCCCTCCATCCCCCCTCATCCCGCTCTCAACCCCTGCGCTTCCCTCCAAGGGATCAATTGTACAACAAATTCAATGAATTCTTTGGCAGGGGCAAGTATTTCCTCCGAGAGCACCGGTTGCTCTCGAGCTGCGAGTGAAAAGGCGATGGGAAAAGATGGGGGGAAATAAGTGAGTGAGAACGGGCGAGAGAAGGTGGCGGTGGTGGGGAGATGGGGGAGGGAGGGGTGGGCGGAGAGCACCTTTGAGGTCACTGCATATTTAGCGGCGGACTTTTTGACGAGGCTTGGCAAAGAGAGGTGCTGCATTGTGGCGTCTGAATGAAAGGCGCTAAGACGGAAATGAAAGCGGGCAAAGGATAAGATCAGGAAATACAATAAGGAGCTGTCTTGTAAACACGCCTCGATGCCAAAAAACAGATAATAAAAAGAACCGGCTGATGAAGCAGTACTTTTATTCCGCTTGACAGAGGGGTGTGTGCGGGTCATTATCTTTCGGGATGGGTTTAAGAAGTGTTTCGAGCATTACGCTGACACCAACATTATTTGTTTGAGTAACTAAACAACTCTTTGTAGTTTGTGCAATATTTACTCCCTTCCTCCTCCGCCTCCTTTCACAAGCTTTTACTGTAAAACTGCGGGGGAAAAAAAGAATACCTTCACAGTACAATCAGAGTACTTGTTATTCAGTGCTGTGCTAAAAGACCCCACTGAGCCACACTGCAAAAAAAACAGGAGCTCATAACATTCCCATTGCGTATGAGCAGAATATGTAAGTAAAGATTTAGCATTATTATTGATTTTATTCATACATTCCGTAAAAGGCCATCATTGCAGTTAATTAGCTCTAGTTGGCCTTATACATAATGCATCTTTTCCAATATAGAACAAAAGAATGGATGGTGTTTCAAGAATAGGCCTCCACATGCTTAACAGTGGTGCGAAGGGTAATTATACACGCTTGTGTGTGTGAAATCTCTACTTTTGAAATTATGATGTGTGTGAACTTTCTTCCCCCCACAGGGACTTCCAAAATGGCAGGACTCGGTATGTGGACGGAACACATCATGTTTACCAAAGGATGTTCCAGCACACTAATGAGTGGAGGAATCGCTGTAACCCTTTCACACGAGGGAAGGAGTCCATAGATCAGAAGATCGTTCTAATTGCATCTAGTTAATACACAAAGGCTTCCCATGTAAACATATCATACGCAGACTGGAGCTTCTATTAACAAACAATACTAGGAGTTACCCAAACTTTATCCAGACTGCTGGAAGAAACTGATTTTAAGGACACACGCTCCAAAGTGATCCTGTTCCTTTCAAGCTGTTTTAACACCGTAGCTGTACTTTTACTGCTGCCCATGAACGGAGCTGTGCCTTATCTGTCTTCATGCCATGTAGTCGTGGCACACAGGCCGTCCATCACATCAGACAAGATCGGCGGCGGCTGATGTGTAGAAATGTGTTTGCCTTCATGGATGGCCAGCTCTGAATCTGATGCAAAAACATTATATCATTGCAAGTTAAGCGTTGAAAAGCAATTTCAACAGCAGTACTCTGACACGCCAAACGGGAAACATTACCCTTGCATGTTGACATTGTCATTGTGTGCATGTCTCCACTCTGATATTAACAGTTAGCTCCCATCCCTTGAATGGATAGATTCTAAGCCTTCTTATGACTTAAATTTGACAAATATAACGCACATTTATAGGCTTTTTTTTTCACAAATTGTGCCCTTAATTTTCAAAAGTCATAAAGCGGAAAAAAATCTGAAATTCTGAAATATGCTTCAGGGATGTCAACACAATAGATACTTTATTATTGTATTTTATCAGCCAAAACAAAAAAAGTATAAACTAAACTTTAAATTCTAAGCTCCGAACGCTGAGCGAAATCAGGAAATCATTCGAATATTTAGAACAGTTATATGCAATTTAGAGCACACATTTGTAATGAGATAAAATAGATTCATCCATCCCTCCTAATCTTTATAGAGAATGAGAAACTCTCCTCTGTCTATCTTATGCTGCTTTGCTCACTTGCTTCACTTCACTGAATTGTCTCCCAGCGTAAAAGACAAGGCTCGCCTTTCAACAGTTTGAGCGTCGCATTGTGACAGATGGCTCTGTCGGTGTGTAGATGGAAACTTTATGGTGGTGAGAAGATTAGACGATGGTCAGCACAACCTGCCGGTGGCGACCGCCCACACGGGTTTGACTGACGACTCATTTGATGAACATTTACAGGTATGGAATGTTTTTTTTGTTCTGCTAAACATTTTCTAATTACAACACTGTGGATGGCACTTCATGAGGGAAAGGATGTTATTGGCATATGATGTTTGCAACAAAATTCATAAGGTGTGTAAAAAAACAGATTTTTTCTCCTCAAAATGAGCTTGTATGTGACATGTTTGACAGTTTAGATCAGCCAAATTCCCTGCCCCCCTGACATCCAACGTTAGAAAAGAAAAAATTGAAATAGTGGAAACCATGCACTGACACACATACACTTTAAAAAAACATGCAATACATCGATTAACCTGTTTTATTCCTGGTGGCCTGCATTTAGTATATGGTTAGTAAACCAAATAAAATAATCCAGAACCGTTTTGTGAATTACTCATTTCATTGCTCTAGCTTGGTTGCATTGGGTCATTGAGATAAATATATGGCAAGATCAAAGATCCAATGTATTACATAATCTGGTCTTTTGTATCATTGGGGGAGCGTTGTACAACAGCTTGTATTGTATCTTAATCATTTTTTAAAAAGGACATGGTGCTGCATGCTATACATTATAGAGATGGTTACCAGAACTCCCTGGGTGGATCTACGCGGGGTACGGATGGAAAAGGGTGGAAATTCTACCCTGAACACAGAGGTAACAGATGATTGCAACTCATGTAAACTGATAAAAGCCAGGTTTTATTTGATTCCTTCCGGGAGGGATCGATTTTTACTTTCATAAAGCGGCTGATCAAAAGAAAGTAGTCCAGAAAGCACAAAATGGACCAAGACATAGCTCAGTACATGCAGAAAAAACCCCCCAAATATTAGACTTCTGAAAGTGGATCAACAGAAAAAGTATTTCTGCAAATGCTGACACCACACTGGAGCTACACAGTGGTGACAAATGAAGCGCGCCACCCACACTCAGCCGGACAGCTGGGCGTGATACATGAACCTCATTGTACACTACAGGCAACCACATTCATTGCCGATTTAATGGTGTGTTTAATTAGCTTTTAATCATATTCTGATTCGGCCTCTTTCACTTCCGTGGAGTAAACCTCGATTTCTCCCCGAGTTCATTAACTCGAAGACGGATGCCCCGTCGTCTCCAGTGACATTCTCCGGACCTCAGGTAAATCTAACCTTTCATTCAGAGCAGTCATGTGAATAACGTGAAGATTCCGAAAAAGAAAAAACACACTGACAAGCCAGATTGGGAAGCACATCCATCAGGTGAGATATCAAGTCATCGGAGCAGAAAACACACCAAACCAGGCCGCCACCGCCAGCTGCATTTCCCCCACTTGCTGCTAACCGCCTGCTGTGCAACACCACCTGTTCCTGAACTCTAGCTAGGTGCCGGACCAGCATGCATTTTAAATGTGCTTTGTTTCCTGGATGTTTAATGCAAACAAGGTGTTGAACTCAGATAAACGTCATGCTCCAGAGGTAATTGCAAATTCTCTCCCCAAGTCTAGGTCATTCCTCCAAACTGTCATAGAGGAGAAAAAAAAGCAACAAAATATATATAAATAAAAGATTCTTTCTTAACTTTCGGCTCGGCCTGTCCTTTGTGAGAGTGGTTGTTAACTCCCCAAAGTCACTTTCCCTGTCTGTCTTAAGAACGGAGTTAGCGCAATCGTTTCCGCCTCATTTCCGAGGCAACCTCTGAAACTGACTCCTGTGTCAGGCCAACCTGTGCTGACAACCCCCTGCTGGCACTCACACGCATGCACACACGCTCACAGTACCCGCACACTCTCTGAAATCCGGCATGATGTCTTGGATCTTCTACCCCCCCCCCCTCCTCTTCTCAAATCTTGATTGACTAGCTTCTGCTCGTAGCCTGCCAACCCTCCAGGGTCATTTACGCTGCCGAGTGAAGAAAAGAGATGGCGAGAAGAGACAGATCAGAAAGAAAAGCCCAATAAGGGGAATGAATAGCAGGGGTGAGAGAAAAGAAGAGGCCAGTCTCATCTGGAGCTGTCAAAAGCCCCTGCTTTGAGAAGCTGAAAACCTTGTCTCTTTTTTCCTCCTGA
Source organism: Anoplopoma fimbria (assembly GCF_027596085.1). Taxonomy (NCBI): domain Eukaryota; kingdom Metazoa; phylum Chordata; class Actinopteri; order Perciformes; family Anoplopomatidae; genus Anoplopoma; species Anoplopoma fimbria. The sequence continues at coordinate 10,983,880 of NC_072470.1, read as the reverse complement.
TTTTCTTTTTATTTTAGGAAGCTCTCTCTGGGATTTTGTCATTAATTTATTTCTGGGAGCAAAGCTGGACTACAGCTGGAGAAAAACAACAACCTTGGAGCCAAGGCCACACATGAGACGCTTCATATGGAGATTATTGTGGGAGATTTCAAGGACAGATTTTTTTTTGTTTGATGTGGAAAAGAAAATGGCTAAATTATCATTGAATAGAATCTGTCCCGTATAATCAGCTCTTTGTGCTCTGGGAAAAAAAAAATCCAAAGGCATGCTTTAGTGAACCGTAGAGACTGAATACTGGGTCCCGTAACTGAACATCCCTGTACTGTGCTCTACGACTCTCTCCGAACATCCAGGCTGTGGATGGCCCACTCGACATTCAGAGTATTTGTCCAGAAGCCACTCCAGCTGCGACTTGGCTGTGTGCTTGAAGTAATTGTTGTGCTAAAAAGGTGAATCTTCATCCCAGTCTGAAGGTCTGGGCACTCTCAAAGAGGTTTTCTTCAAGGACCCCTTCGAGATTTGGCTCAGTTTACTGGCTTAGCAGAGGGTATTGGGTTGTTCGACACGTTGTTTGAACAGTACAAAAAATTCTGTCATACTAGGATGGACAGTTGAAACAACAAAAAAAATTAAATGCTGCAGAACAACATTACATTACAGTCATTTAGCAGACGCTTTTATCCAAAGCGACTTACAGTCAGTAGTATATTACATATCATTCACCCATTCACACACTGATGACTGGGCTACCATGCAAGGTGCCACCATCAGACTCTAACTAACATTCATGCAACATCCAGTCCACACCGATGGCAAGCCTTCGGGAGCAACTTGGGGTTAAGTGTCTTGCCCAAGGACACATCGACTGCCAAAGCCGGGTATCGAACCACCGACCCTCTGATTGGAGAACTACCTTGCTCTCCACTACGCCACAGCCGCCCTTCATCAATATATAGAAATGCTTCTTTCTTGTCAAAACCTGGTGCCTACATTACCCACAATTCAAACAACGAGTCAAAACAATGTACAGATTAGGGAATGTTACTCTACTAGTAGCAGCTAAGGTAGCCTCGAGCCACTAGCCTCAAACAAGAGACGAGGAGCATGCTATAAAGGTCTACTAGGGTCACTTCTTTCTAATTCTAACCCCCCTATTCGGCCGCAACCGAAGCTGACTCAAGTGACATCACCTGAGGCAATTTATTATATTCCACTCATCTCCCTCTGGAGCCAAAAGAGGCTTTACACAATGTGTTCCAAATATGTAGTAGCATTCTCAAAGGCCTGTAAACAGAGTTTGATGTTGATAATCAGTGGAGTCAATTGGGCCTAAAAGCACGCGGTAAAATGTTTTGCCAAGTTCTCTCAGAGGCTGTTTTACAAGCTTTAGGTGAGTGCTCTCTGCCTTGCGCTCGGGAGTTGCTTCCATTTGGTCACTGTGCCATAAAGCTCTGATTGATGGAGAGCTACAGGGATGAGTTTCCCCTTGATCAGATTGTTCCATCCCTGCAGGCAGAGGGATTCTGATGCTTGGTTAAGGTTGCCATTTTGTTCCTGATCACCTCCCCAGTTTCAATCATGGTGCTTTCCAGCCTCTACCTTTTAACAACAGAGCCTGCTGGGCTGGTAATGTTCATTTATCTAATCTTTACCTCTTGGAAGACTACCTTGACATGATTATGTCTTGGAGGTTTCAAGGCTTTGTGTTTGCATGGGCTGAATTTAGACCCTTCTAAATCATGTCCAAGCAACTGCATTTGTCCCAAGTGAAATTCAAGTGACATGTTCACGATCAAAAGGAAACATAATGCATCTTGGATCAGTTAGGTTGTCATAGTGAAGGTATGTGAAGTTATTTTTGGGTAAATGAGGCTAGACTGAAGAGATGTGTTAAATACATTTCAATTGGCATGTAAAACCATTTAAATTAGTCTGGATGTTTTTTGCTTTTGTATGAGATTGACAAATTAAGGACTCTTTCCTGTCCTTGAATGGTTAAGGTTAGGCATTAACCTCAAATGATTAAGGTTAGGCATTGACCTTAAATGGGTAATGTTAGGCATTGACCTTGAATAGTTAAGGTTAGGCATTAACCTCAAATGATTAAGGTTAGGCATTGACCTTAAATGGGTAATGTTAGGCATTGACCTTGAATAGTTAAGGTTAGGCATTGACCTAAAATGGTTAAGAATTGACTTCAAATAGTTATGGTTCGGTATTGATTTTGAATGGTTAAGGTTAGGCATTAGCATTGAATGGTTAAGGTAAGGATAGGGGGTCTGCAAATTGTTGGTTACCATATAGACACGACTGTCAAACACTCGTCTTGCTGAACAAAATCCAAACGAAGTAAAGTCAGTCAAGTTGTAAGTAAGTCAACATTGAAGGGGAACAAAAAAGGTCTGAAACTTGAAGACGAGACAGGGAGACAGGGCTTTCTATGTAAACTGGGAAGATATTCTCTGGTTGTTCAAGATTTGGTATTACAATTTTACAAAATTTCAGTCTCAATAACACAGCAACTAGCCTTTAGAGAGATGGATATGGTAGTCCCTCTGAGCCAAAGTATACCTCATACAGGTATACACAACCAACACATGCCTCGTGAAGAATAAAAGAGGAAATAAAAGTATCGATTACAAGCTGGTTATAACGTAGGAAGCTCATTTGAAGGCGTTAATATTGATGTAATCATATATTTACTTTCACATCAGCTCTCATTTTCATTTCCTCTCCTCCCCTTTCATCACGCCACGCCGGCGACCTGCTGATTGTTAACGCTTTGTGAAAAAAACAAAAACTCCAAAGAGAATGAAACAAACAGCACATGGGCCAAGATTTGCCTCACATGTCTCTTTTCTTTTCTCGGCTGACGCACACCTATGTCGTTACACACAAACTCGTCTCGCAGGCTTATTAACACAGAAATGTTCTCAGGGCGCATTCATTGCTCATTACAATGCGCACACACATGCAGCTCACACCACTCCCACGCTAATATTCATGAACAGAGCCTCGGTTGGATCTCTTTTTGGGAAAGCAGAGTGTACTTTTGAGTCGCAATGTGAGTTGAAACTTTGCCCGTTCTTCACGCTCATTTGCCGTTTCTCCATTGTGTAAACTCTGCAACCAGCCTATCTGAAAAATAATACGGTTGCTCCATTAAACAACAAAACTAACACAGGGCAAACATTTTCAGAATTCAGAGCATTCTCCTGCTTCATAGGTATTTTAGAATGTACTTTATTCTCGCTGAAATGAATTTGGCACCTCGGAGTCAAATGGGGCACAGGGCTGAAAGGAAGTGCAAATACGACAGCGAGGCAGCCGACGTCTGCTTGGCTGTCTAAAATGTAACATGAATTCTCATTAGGGTTGGAAAGGAGCTGTTGCAGATGGAGTAATCCTTGGCAGCAGCAAGCGTGCTAATATTTCCAAAAGCATTAATACATCAAGCACATTTGGGCGTGTGCGTGCGTGGGTCTGACTGGTGACTTGGAAGTAGGACGGCCGCAGAGGGAAGTAGAAACACACAAACACTCGCGGCGGCGACGTGACTGACAGACACACACACACACACACACACACCTGGAGCTGAATTATCTGGAAAAAATAAATAAAATGGCAACGCCGACGCTGTCGAGCTGCAACAGCCTGCGCGATTTGTTAATGCAAATTTAGGGCCCGATCGCGCCCACGCTGACTTTGTTTAGGAGAGGAGGGGAGACACGGGGAGAAAGGTGAAAGGAGAAGGGGGAAATCAGAGCGCCGGTGTAAGGAGGAGATGGCTGGGAGGTAAATAAGAAAAGAAGAGGGAGAGATCTTATTTGCAGTTAGGAAACAGAATCACCTTACCATAGGGAAGAGGAGGAGAGACTGACAAGGGGGAGGGATACGTAACTAAGTCATTATGAAGTGTATATCCTAAACAAAACTGCAAGACTAGAGGAATGTGGCCTGGAGCAAAAATACTGCAGGGCATGAAGAAAAAGCTTGAATAACAGTAGACTAATTCTCAATAGTTAGAATGAACGTTTTAAAACACACAGCAGTCCTTGGTTATGTGTAATATCTGCTCCTAAAAAGCCAGATTCCTTACATTTTTTTATGTATTTTACAAACTATATTTACTTGTGATGCATTTCTGTTCCTGGTGCATTTTCTGACCTTTGAAAACAGCCAGCTCTAGAGTACCGCATGTGGCAGCGGCCCAGGCCCTGAACTCTTTGGCCCATGGGGAAATGCTAATCAGCCAGTTTGGGAGGGACTGGTGAGAAGCCAGTATACAGAGGCTTTGCCCGAGCCACTGTGGCCTCCAGCTAGCAGATAAGTCTACTTTAGACGTTTAATATGATTCAAAACACTGATACAGTGTTCTCAGTGCCTGGTGCTGCTCCCTGGGCCAACGACTCATGGAAATATACCAACAGGATGTAGTCTGTAGGGCTGAAAGGTGACCACAGCTGATAGAAAGGGGCATTTTCAAATGCATATGCAGGATGCCCATTATCTATGTACCTGATGGGAATATAAAGCCACAGTATGGTTGACACATCCTCTATATATGCTTATAATAAATGTTTGTGGGTCCGAATGGGGTCACCTTGAAGCAATGTGTTTGTAATGTTTCCGTTTGAGGTAAAGGCAGGTTATGTAAAAAAGATGAACTCTTAGCTGAACAAAGGATGTCTTTAAGGTTGAAGGCATCACAGACCACACGGTTTGAGTGACGGAGTGACAGGTGATCTTTAAGAAGTGAGGTGCAGAAATATCAGTGAACATCAAGGTTCCTATTTCTTCACTTTACCAGATAAGTCTTGGCAACAGATCATTGTAATTTTCTTTTATTGTCGCCATCAACACATCAAACTAGTTTGTCTTACTTTAGTTAGTTTGATTTAGTTCATTTTCTTTCATATACTGTTCACGTTTACTTATTGTTGTACTATGTAAATCCAATGGGAGCTGGATAAAAATATTGTATATTTAGTAACCATCCCAATAGAATTCAAGAAAAACTGCACAATACCAGTCCTCTGTGAATCAGTCAGTAATTATTTAACGGCAATATTAAAATGTTGAGACAAAACACATTACAGCAAACTGCACACACACACACACACACACACACACACACACACACACACACACACACACACACACACACACACACACACACACACACACACACACACACACACACACACACACACACACACACACACACACACACACACACACACACACACACACACCAATGAACACACTGAACTACTGGAGCCATAAGTGCACTTCCATGCATGTGCATTCAGTGACCATACTGAACATGAAGAAGCAGAACGTGGCTTTAGCGTTTAGCCCAAGCAAGGTTGATATTGAGTTTTACAGGATTTGAATAAAAAAATACAAAGACAATGTATTTTTTGTAACCTTTTTTGCGTGCTTTATTTAAGTTGACTAAAATAAATAGATTTTCTGATACAAATGTGCGATGCCATAACTTGCTAGTAAATTGACCTTGAGGTGAAATGATTTTGTCATGCATACTAATTGGTCAAGAGTGAATCAATTCAATTAAAGCTGACTCATTTTCATAAAGGTACTGCAGCTCTTTAAGTGTAGCAAGATATGCGTCACAGAATATGCATACATGAGCCATTCTGGGCCAGTACTTCCAGCCAGCTCACCATTCAACTACTGCCCTTGATGCCTATTAGGGCCTAAAAGCTATTGATTGATAAGATGTAGCTCAGTAATGATCCAAAATCGCCAAGTTTAGATTTCCAACCGCAGGCGTACGCCACCCGCCCCCACATGCGTCCTTGCGGGAGGTTGAGTGCCCAGAATACTCTGCTGGAAATGTATTTGAGTACGGTCTCACATATCTGCACCCATTCCATGCAATTTGTAATTCCAGACACTTAACCAGCTTCAAAAGAAGACGTGTCGGTGGCAGGATAAAGATGAAAAACACATTATTCATGTTCACCCGTGCATTCAGGACGCACTCCACTACTATTTTGCTCACACTCTAGAATCTACTGTGCACTGTAATTGCACGGGGAGGCGACACAGGAACACGACGATTTGCTTTTGCGGTGTTTAACACAAACAACACACAAAAAAGTGCCTGCCATCTCTCCGTCTATTTGACTCCCCTCTTCCTCTTTTCCTCGTCCTCAAAATCACCCGCCTATCCTCTCTAAGCCGTCTATCTGCTACTACTATTGTTCTCTATTGCTCTATTCCTCCCTCCACCCTCCTCCCTCTCTCTCTCTCTCTCTCTCTCAGTGCTGAGTCGTCTGTAGAATGTTAAAAGCCTCCAACACTGTGATGTTCCTTGCAGCGCCCTCTGTCCTGAGAGCCGAGGCTGAGTTGAATGCTAAATGGGCCGCAGCACAGTCGCTGACGCCTGCCGCTGCCGGGTGCTGGTCGATGCACAACCTGTGGCCGTGCCAGGCGTGCGTGAAAGTGAGGTAACGGATGTGGAGGGGCAGAGAGAGAGACTGAGAGTGAGTCGATGATGGCGTGTGTGCTGGTGGGTGGGGGGGAGCTGAATGCGGTTACGAAAGGGGGCTGGCAAATGAGGCATCACAAGGTCTCTCCTATAAGCCATGTTAATGATGATGTGTGAGTACTAGGACTCCGACTGTGCTCTATCAAAAAAACAACAGTTTTTATCCCCACTTCATCTCTACTGTAAATCATCATGTGTGGCTTTATAGAGGAAACATTCTGCCTTTAGCTGATGCTGCAAGCCAGAATGACTTGGGTTAAAAAATACTGAGTAACTCAATGAACAAGCTTTCATTCTATGACTGGCAATAGGTTGTGTCAAGATATTAAGAGTGTCCTTTGTATTAAGAGTGGATTTGTCTTCATCTTTTTCCCTCTTAGTGCACTGACAGCCACTTGTACGGGCAAACAACAGGTGTTTGCAATCAAAGATCAGGTAGCTTTAATGAAATGAAATTTAAATTACAGAGCAGAGATATTTTTTTTTTTTCCCCCGCCTGGGAATAAAAAAATGAAGTAAATTTACTTTGAACCTCAGCACCATGTCTGATCTGATGGAACATTAAACCGCAAAATTAATTAATTAAAAACGTCCCAAAAAACAGAGTCTTCGGGATTGATTCCATAATCATCCGTGTGTCTGTTTGACTAATAACAGATTTTCAGCATGAAACGTCAATGCCGAAACGTTATATATATCTTATAATTCAAGAATACTAAGAAATACTTGTTCCCTGCATGGTTCATTTTCAATATGTTTTAGCCAAATATTTGAACTTTTGTCTCTGCAAAAGGGGTATTTTTGTTATTATATCCTTCAGGAGAATATGTATTTGGTTGTGTGTGTGTGTGTGTGTGTGTGTGTGTGTGTGTGTGTGTATCTCTACCGCTGTCTGTCTGTCTGTCTATCAGTCTTTCTTTCCACGGCTAATCTCGCATACACCACACTACTACACTTCCCACAATGCAACTCATCGGCATACATAAAAAAAAAAAATTACATTCTCCAAAGAGTTTATCAGATTTGACAAATCTCCTTTAGAGCCATAGAAGACATCATACATACATTATACAGATTTTTTTTTTTTTTACAGGATGTGTTGTACTCCCTGTGACCGGTAAATTGACTTCGACATACACAATCAGTGGAGTGCTCCTTTAAATTAAAGCCAGCAAGTCACAGTCAGCAACAACTAAAGGCTGACGGGTTATCAACACATGTAATCATGATTTATTACGCACTGAGAAAAAGACCCAGGCCTGTTATTAAAAAAAACTTCACGGGCCAAGTCAAATTTCTAAATAATAAATGGAGCATCAGAGCAGTGCTGTGGCAAACAACAGCCGAGAGCACAATGTGTTTCTGAAAACAACTCTCATCCTCTTTCCATCACTTGGACACACATAGGTACAAGCGTTTAAAAAGCAAATGATTGGCACAGCGGCCGGCGCAGCAGGCGGCCACCTCGACCAGAAAGCAAACAGAGGTCGAAAAAAAGGCTTTGAAAACACCTGATGTTACGGCCGGTGAGTCAATCGGCTCAGAAATACCAGACGGCTTGACAACTCATTAGATCCCACAGTACAGACATTACATTACATTACATTACAGTCATTTAGCAGACGCTTTTATCCAAAGCGACTTACAGTCAGTAGTATATTACATATCATTCACCCATTCACACACTGATGACAGGCTACCATGCAAGGTGCCACCATCAGACTCTAACTAACATTCATACAACATCCAGTCCACACCGATGGCAAGCCTTCGGGAGCAACTTGGGGTTAAGTGTCTTGCCCAAGGACACATCGACTGCCGAAGCCGGGTATCGAACCACCGACCCTCTGATTGGAGAACTACCTTGCTCTCCACTACGCCACAGCCGCCCCGCAGACTTCCAAACCATGTCAGTGGTTATGGATGACTGGATTTATACACATTGCATTATGATTATTCATGACGTGTTAAACATAACACCAAACTATCTTGCGCAGACTGAACCTTAAAAGTTCCTGTCATAGTATGTATCCTTCATACTTGAAACTGTCAACTGTGCTTTCACTTTCCCTGGAAACCCCAACTCCCCCGGCCTCATGTGGGATCCACAATGGTGCAAGAGGAGGCAGTCCTGTAGCTACAACTGAGTAAAATCTTAAATTGACCCGAGTCGGTTAACACATGCTGGGAAAAGAGCGATGCATAATGTAAGATGTTCTTAAATGATGACTTAATATGAGTGGAGGGGTTGTTAAAATGCATATGCTGGGACCTGGGGATGCCAAATGGTAGCTTTTAAGGCAAGCAGGAGTTGGTGACAAATGCACCAAAATAAGTACGAACTTTGCAGAAGAAGACGCATTTACACCTGGGCCCGCACACACACTCCTGCCTACGTGCACTTGGACACATACACTTTTGTTTTTTGCACACATTCACACTTAAATGAACAGCTGCTGTGTTAAGCATTATCTAAATACAATCAGGACGCGCTCACCAGCAGCACCATTTGCATCTCTCTCACTCTTTCTCGGCATCCCGCCATGGCTCGTCAGCACTTTAGTAAAAGGGCTTTTCACGCACAAACACAATAAAGCCCCCAACAGGCGTCTCAGGTGGGTAGCAAAGCTGTAATCCTCTTTCTATCTAAGCACCTTTTTACTTTAGGTAAGGGAGAGAGAGAGCGCGAGAGAGAGAGAGAGAGCTCAGAGACAGAATTTGTCACCCCTTTCCTTCCCTCAGCTGCAGGAGTATTTGCATAGCATATACACGAGGTGCGAGGATTGATTTAATTGGCTATCTTGTCTTCTACACCAAGATATGACGCTGCTGGAAAAAAAACACATAAAATGAGGTTATGTGGTGTGTTTGAGAGAGAAATAAAGATTTCCAGCCCTTTTGATGAATGTGTGTGTCTGCCTGTCTGTGTGTGTGTTCCTGCTTACGTGGCTGTCAGTGTGTGTGTGTGTGTGTGTGTGTGTGTGTGTGTGTGTGTGTGGGCCGGTGTGTGTAGCAAAGTGCCCGCCTGTGCGCGAGTGTATTCTGCGCGTGCGGGGGAAAAATACGTGTGCGTCTCTGACAGGAGCGAGAAAAAGGGTGTTTCAGAACGAAGCGGCGAAGGGCCCGAGTCAGGGACAACACACACTCTTTAGCTGAGAACACAGGCCTCATTTAGGTTAGCGCAGGATTAGCCACGCCGAGCCGCACAAGCACAGGAATTAAAATGCAAATGAGGACGAGGATTGCACGAGAGGAGTGCAACAAGACGAGGAAGAAAAAGCCCGGGTGAGGATGGATTCAATGTGGGCGCTGCTGGTATTATTTATGTTGTCGCTGCTTTTAATTGCCGCCGTTGTTGTGGAGATGTCAGAATAGCTGAAGCAGATCGAAACATGTATTACATTAACAGGACTTAAGATTGCAGGCATTAAAATGTATATTTTCTTAATAAGAATGTATTGGCAATTAAAGTGTCCAGAGGAAACAGAGGGATACACAGTAGACTAGTGGTGCACTGTTACTGCTAATAATAGCTGTTTTACTGCAGCTTGAATGCAATAATCCCAACTTTGTAGGTCAAAAGCATACTTGAAAACATTAAATTGCTTATAATGATGAAACATGGGAAATAATATGAGAAATATGGGAAAATTGAATAGTCCTTTGGCAGACTGTTACAGTTGTACCACTCAGTGTGTTAGAACATTAGTATAGTGTCGTCGGTGACTCTGCAGGGGTCAAGAATGAGAAACAACTTCTAATGATGTCACAGTGACGTCATCAGGGTTATCTCAGGCAACTCATTTTTGACCAGAAAGCCTGCTTCACAAACTGGTTTGAAAGACCCCATCAATTATGGAGAGTCTAATAAATCCTATCAAGTTGCATTATGGGAAGTGTAGGATCCAGCATTTTTGGATACTACGGATATAAAGTCAGGATATCTTGGCCTATACTGATTGTTTGTGACGTTTACTTCTTGCTTTACATCCCCAGTGTTATAGAAGTGCATTATTAAATCAAGTGAATAAAGACAGAACACAAAGTATACTAGAAGAAGACCCAGTCAGGCAAGGGAAACATTAGAAGAGCTAGAAAGCAGTATTTCACATTAGAAAGGAGGCAGTGAATCAACAGATATTCACTCTATAAAATCTCCCCAAAAGTCAAGGGATTTAAGTTTAGAAGAAATCCAGCAGGGAATTCGTATTGTAATTAAGATAATAAACATTATTGCTGAAAATGTAATATCAGAGTTGTTATGTCACACAGAATTCAGTGAAACATAATCATATAGGCTGCCTACACCCCAATGCACTGTCACACATAATTCCAAAATATGAGTGTTTTCTTCCTTTTACAAGATTTTAGATAAGATAAGGTTTTCTAAGTGAATTCCTCCAGTGTGTTGCTATAAAAAGCCATTACAATCCCCCAAAACGTGTCGTTGGAATGGAAATAACTTAATGATACTGACCTCACACTGTTTTTATTTTCAACTGTGTCTGTTTTCTGATTAAATCCCTTCCAGATTAGGCATTATTGAATGGGGGCCCTCTATCATAGGCTTGACATTGAGAAGGGTACGCAGAACTGAGGCAATTATAAGTTTTCACTGCTTGCATCTGCCCTCCAGCTAAAAACACAGTGGCAAATTAATCATCTTAAAATGGCCAAAACTAAAGGTTAGCCATAATCCTCCACATCATTGTCCATATGCGAGCACTCACACTCACACACACACACACACACACACACACACACACACACACACACACACATGAGCTCCTCTCCTTCTTGTCTCCTCTTGTGTCCTCTGAGTGGACATAATGAAAGTTAATGAATAAATCCATAACTTATATTTTATAAAAATGGGACACCCTGCGCAGGCAGGAAAGGACATTTCTCTGAATATGTGCATAGATTGCAATAGTGCAAGAACACAGCCATGGGAAGTTGTTTTTTTTGCGGGCTGGGCAACCAAAACAGAAGTGAGCAGCAGTGAAAACAGCTGGATGGAGAAGGAGCAGGGAAGACAACATGAGTACGCAACTACTTTTTTTTCATTCCTTTATCACTTGTGGATTGGTTACTAACAGGAACATATGAGTCTATGGGACTGCAAATCTTTTTTTTTTTAAATAGCTGTATGTGTTTCTCGTGTGATAAGACAGGCAGGGTGTGTGACAGATGTACAGCGTCTACAGTAAATTAGGTTTTCTGCACAGTGCTTGTCAGAGCGGTGACCTATTACATAACGATTGGAGTGTCATCGTGCCTGTGTCACAGTGGGTGGGGGGGAGGAGATGCAGTCATCGTGGGTATGGCACTACAGCCATCCATTAGTCATAATGCATTTGTTGTCAAATTAGAAATGGGGATATCAACTAATTTCTTACGACATGGTTCAGAAGGTTCAACATTATAAATGTACAAGTAGGCCTAGTTTGTGTTTCCATGGTGCTATTTGTCAGACTTGAAATGTACTTTATTTCTAGGAATTTGAAGTATTTCCAATGTTAAGTGTTATTAAATATTTAGCATGAATGATAATGACTGATATCTGCACGTTGAAGTGACATTCCTCTGACAAAAATATTCAGCAGGGGAAAAAAAGGGAATGGAAATAGTCCAAACGTGTTCATAAGGAGAGTTAAGAGTATTTGCAAAGAGCCAAGATTATTCACATCACAGATTTTGATCTGTATTCAATGAAGCCCTGCGAGCGAAGCGTCAGCCATGCCGGTGTAAGCAACGGATATTTACGACAGGTGTATATGTCGGTCCCGGGCCTAATCCATAGGCTTTCCTCAGAATGGGAGCTTGTCAGATAGACCGACAGTCAGACAGACTTTACTCAAGAAGGCTTGCTTGTCAAATTGCAGACACACAATCAGGCATTTGCACACACACACACACACACACACACACACACACACACACACACACACACACACACACACACACACACACACACACACACACACACACACACACACACACACACACACACACACACACACACACACACACACACATATTTGTTCCCCAGCAAGGGGTCACATACCCAATCAGGTGCACGTAAACATATACACACACATAGCGGTGTACTAGTTTGATATGGCGCTCGGAGTGTGATGACAGTATCAGGTCCTCGTGTGATTGAGGTGACGGAGGCAGAGACAGGATGGGGGCTGTCATGAGCTGTGAGTGACAGGAAGCCGAGGTGGGGAAGGTGGGGAGTGGGGGTGACAGCTGAGTTCATGGCAGGCAGTCTATCCTGCTGTTTGTCTGTGTGTTTGTCTCACCTTCACTCTCTCTCCGTCTCTCTATCCATCTGTATCTTTCTTTTGCCTGCCAGTCTGCTTCAACCTTTCCGTCTTCTTTGTCCTGTCTGTCCATCTCTGTCTCTCTTTCAAATACACACATATATATATATATTTCTCTCTCTCTCTCTCTCTCTCTCTCTCTCTCTCTCTCTCGATAATGGCTGGATGAATTTTGCCCTTTCTTCCCTGTGTCAGACACTGCATCAAGAAAAACAATAGGAGACCCATAAATAGGGTTTAGGGAACATGCACCCAATTTACTTTGACAGTGGGGGAGGTGTGTGAGTGTGTGCGCACATGGATGCGCGCGTGTGCGCCGGTGTAAGTCACTTTGACAGCCGCTGCAAATGAGGCAATATTGCAGGTATTGACTGACATCGTCGGCTCCGGGGCCCCTCTGCTCGCGGAAAAAAAAAAGAGCGGTCATCATAAATCACAAGTTGTATTAGCAATTGATGCTCCAGCCGGGGGATGCGGTGACTTAAAATCTTAATCCAACATTAGTTTAAGGATGACGTGAACTGCTTGGTAAAGCTGAATGAAAAGGCTCAGGTCATGCTATAATAAGTGAAATGTGATTTACTGCTAGAAGTGTAGAGAACCCCACAGGTGCCATCCATAATAATATCAATTGTCAAGATCACACTTTTCTTTCCTTCCAGGGCATGAAGAGTCTACGCTCCGTGCCTGCATGCTATCTCAAAATGCCAGCATATAATCATAATTTCACCTCAAATAAAACATTTTCTACTAAGCAGGCTTGTTATTTATTGAACAATGCCTATAGGATAAATTAAAGCAAAAGCCGCATGAGCTGCTGAATTTCTATGTTTAAAAAACTGAAAATCACAATGTATTATACTCTGCAGAGGTTATTGAGCACCTGATCAAGTTTACACATGCTAGAATGTACTTTACTAGTTTTAGCTTGTACTTTTGGTGCATAAAAACAACACCATTAAACCAACAAGGAGTACCATTTTACATATGGAAAATCCTCGCTCTCATCCCAACTCCTACCATACTGATGCTTCCTCATAGCCCCTTAAGCGTCACTTTGGGCAAACTACGAAACAACTATGGTTGGGCTTAGCAGTACATGAACTAAGTACAATTTAAACAATGTATAAAGGTATGGGAAACACGTCACGAAAGTCACTGATGTAACTTCAAAATAATGCTAAGGAACAATAAATAACAAGCCTGACTCGTAGAACATGATGGGGTTACGTTGTAGTTACTTGAAGGGTGTTTTGTGTGTCGGGATACGACGCCGAAGGTCATGACAAAGTGTTTCTATTTGACGCAATGCGAATGACAACGGACTTCACACAACGTTCGATTTACACACTGGACATCACGAGAGACCTGGCCATAGCTTCAACTATCAATGTTCACACCTTGGCTGCTAATTTCCACACAAGCACCAAAGTCCAAACGATTCATCAACCAATGCACCGCAGGGAAACCGGGATAGTACGTCCATGCCAAGGCCAGCTCCTCTCAGCAGCACACACTATTCTTAGGCTCCGCTGTCATATTTTTGTCCGCTTTGCTTCCTTCTCTTGTTCGGAACAAAGACGGCAAGATGAGGGTCATCTTTTTCTGACAGCGAGGGCGGACGGCCCCAGTGAGGTTGTCATCCTCCGCCGCCTTCAACTGCGTGCCGCTTTAACTGGACTCTTGGCTTGAATGTGCGTTCCTGTGCACTGTATGTCTTTGTGTGTGGTGTGTGTGTGTGTGTGTGTGTGTGAAGGTGGTTGTTAAAATAGTGATCTTTTAACACCGCCCGGCTTCAACCTCTGCTGAGCTTGCGCACATGTGCAGGAGGGTTGGCGTTGTGACAGTACAGCCCTTTTAACATCACTCCGCTATCTTTCGTGTTTTATTTTTTGTGTGCCTGCAGTGTAAACGTCCCTCATTAACAGATCTGAAATCCTCTGACCTTTGGATATAAATAACACTCTCTATTTGACTTGTGAACAGAACGGACGCTCGGTTCTCCAAGCGACTGTTGGTGGCCCGGGCTAATTGCTTTTGTGTGCTTGTCTCGTCGGCTGCCAAGTCGCACTCTGCCGAGCCGCGGACTTGGCCTGCGCATGAGAGAGAGTTGGACAACAGGGCTCTAAAATATGCCAACATCCATTTGACTGCTTGGCAGCGACACAAAGAGGACGTGGATGGGAGGGAGAGAACGAGCGAGAAAGAGAATGAGACAGAGAGAGAGGTGAATGAGGATCTGTCAGTGCGAGAGAGGTTTGCCCAATGGGGAGAAATAGTAGACAAGGGGAATCGTGGATAATATGCCCTCAGCTCTTTTAGCCTTATTTTGATTCCTGATAGCCCATGACAGAACAGGCTCCCCTCTGCTGTGTAAGAATCTACATAAAAATCAATACCTATTGACTTGCCATTAAATTTATTCCCCTTTCCCCTGAACTACTTCCCCTCTTCCGCCTTCCGTTCCTAATTCCTAATGATTACCTTACTGCTCAGTGGGGAATCTGCCGAAGCCTTTCGAATTTCCTCCCCGCTCGGTTTTGCGTCAACTCCACAGCAGCTCATGAACCCGCCTGTCATCCGAGTCAGGCGGGAGTTGAGTGACAGCAGATCAAATCCCAATCTCTTAACTGGTTCTGGTTGAGAGAAGGAGAAGAAGAGAAAAGCTGATGAAATAAAAAAAAAAAAGGGAAATCTCCCCGAAGGCTGTCTGTGGAGTCAACAATCTTGGCAATGCCGGCAGGGGTTGATTTGTGTGTGTGTTTTCTCCGAGGCTTGTATAATGGCTTTGACACTGAGCCTTCTCATTGTGACCATCAGTGGTAAGCCTCCGTGTTAGGTCACCTACCATATTTCCTCTCTGGCAGTAGTATTAAAAGTGTCAGCAGGGAGGGGTGATGTCCTCCCCGGCAATTCTGCCCGACAGTAAACACACTATGTGTTGCATCCATTTCAAAGTTCTAAGCTTTATCAAAGAAGAAGCAAACGCCATCTCTACAATGAGAAAGTTGATTTTATTGGCTTTTGTCTTATAGAATGGACCAATATAGCATCTGTTGTGAAGCGACATGGCCCAAAGCTACAAACAGAAAAGCATAATCATAAGAATTGACTCTTATCTCTGAATACAGTTGTCCCCGCAATGTTCCGTGATTGACTGAGCCGCCGAACTGCTGAACATCTAATGGTTCTTTTGATTGTGGTGTTACAGAGAAGAATCTCTCTCCACCCATACCAATTAATTGGCCATGGAGCTGTGCATTTGAGAAAAGAATAAAAGATGATTGTGGGGACAATCGTGACTCTTTCAAACTATCTCTCAAAACTTTGTCATCAATCGTCTTTTTATTTTCTTCCTGGTTATAAAAAGGGAAAAACAGACCAGGCTTCTGGGTGAATCATGCAATGGTGGAATCTATATTTCTACGACAAAGGTGGCTTCAAACAGACAAAGTCTATAACAACAAATGAGTGTGTTCACAAATTTGTCGAGCTTACCCCGCATCCCTGTTTGATTGCCGAAGCCTTTTCGGAGGATGCCAAAGTGTTTCTGATTAAATACATCTTTGAATACTGCTGAGTGAACCGCTAGCCAGAAGCCAGGAACAACCGCGAGAGGGGGGAATGTCAATTACTAAATCACACATTGTAAGAGGTCACTGTAGAGGAGTGATTTGTTGGCTTGAGGGCTCAGTCTCCCTATTAGAGCTTTGGCTTTTCCCCCTCTATCCACTGTTATGCGTACTGCTATTCCCTGTCCCCTGTCGTTATTGTCATTGGTACGATTTTTCTTTTGTGGAGCAACATGAAGAGGCTGTAAGTGATGAGCCGATTTGCAGACTGTAATGAGTTGGCCTGCAGGGTTTTTTTGGTGACGACCTGAAGCAATCCCTTTCGTCTCTTGTCAAAGTGACCACCGTTATTTGTCTGATGATGACGGCAAGTTCCTCAAAAAAACCCACATCATCCAGGACTCCCATTCTCAAGACAACATGAGAAGCCTGAAGAAGACATCACATAAAAGTATATCTATGTAGCTATTGCATTGCCTCCTATTCCGCCGTCTTGCAGCAGATAGAAGAGGCCCATCGCGCCACTTTTGCTAATTCCCACCTGTACCCATGACTTACAGGGAGCAGTGTGGGAGGTAGACTTAAAGCAACACTGGCAATCTAACCTGCCAAAACCACCAAGTGTTTTTTTGTCCCTCGCTGTCGAGCAAATGGCACCGCAGCTTCTCGACACCAGTGCAGATTTTACCCTGAAGCCATAAGAGTGCTGAAGAAGAGACTCACAAATACACCCAGGTGGATTTTACTGGGCAACATCCTCCCCCGCAAACATACACACTACAGCCCAACCCATACGTTTTAAAGCTGGCAGTGATGCAAAAATTGACCTCACCAGACACTACTGAGTTGTTTAACAATCAAGTCTGAATACATAATACAGGCCTTTTACTGCCATATGTCACCATGTTAAAACTTTGAAGTAAGGATGGACCTTTTTTCAGGAATGTACCATTACAATATCCTCATACAACGGTTAGTTTCATATCTTGTGAAAATTGATAGACATAGCGTGCTAGATTGGAACTGCAGGTCTTAAAAAAACTACTGGACACCGCCTACTTTCAGACACTTCAATGACACTTTGTTTTCTTTTTTTTTGTTCTTCTCCAGAGTAAGCCATTACATAAATAAACTCCTACAGGATGTCTCAAGTTCAGACTAACCTGATTACCATGCTAACAAGCACACAGGGGACACGAAGAACAATGAGCTGCTCATTTATATCGTAAGTCACCACACTCAAGTCTGTTAAATAATTTATTCGGGGAAAGAAATGGAAAAACATTTAATGAAAGAAGGTATTGGGTTTCAAAGCCTAGCATACAAACACACGCACACACAATAAGGACACATTCGAGTGGAGAATTTAACAAGGAGCATGGGTGGTTGATGAATATTTCTCATTCTTTTCTCACATTTCTATTAGAATTTGAGTGATGAGATTATTAAAAAAATGATTCTGCTCTATTTAGTACTGTGCTGCTCAGCAGAGAGTGACAGGGAAGATGGGAAAACAAGAGTAGCGATACATACAGAGGGATGAGTCAGATTAACCTATGACATCACGAGTTCAACAGATGGACTTTACCATTTTGCCTTGTGAGTCACTGCTCATCAGCCCTCTGCCATGGAAGAGTCTGCACAAACTGATTCCACAAACTGGTTATCTCCCGTCTGGTTGAAAGTGCTAATCTGCTGCTGTACAGTTTGGCTGGAAGGAAAACCCTCATACTCTTCCATGGCAATGGAGACGCGTTGGCTTTAAAAAGCATCATTGGACTGTATCGGCCCTAGATCCACTGTGTCAGTGTTGCATTCTTCTAAGTAAATCAACGTTGAATCACAGATTGGGGTGTGAGAAGGGAAATATGCTTGGAAATATGAACCCGAAGAGAGCTGTGCTGTGGGTTGATTCTAAACTTCTACTAAAGTAAGTTTTTTTTTAAAGAAGAGTTTAATGTATTATGAAGTTTAAGCAGAATGTAATGTAATAATTAATACACTTAAGTATGGGTGCCCTGGACTTTACAAAGTGCTGCTTCAGAATAAGCTGTGGCGCTGTCCAGAGTGCTGAAACGGAGAGACAGACTCGGTTGCTTGATTTTTGTGTTTTTAAGAGAACTTTCAACCCTAATTCCAATTCCCCCCAATCGTAGCAATCCAAAAACAGAAGGAAAAATAAAGTTTATGCGGTCCTCCCTCGGTTGATTTTAGAGAATCGTTCATAAATGAAAAAAATTTAAAATAAAAAAGTTTTGCTCCGATAGTGCTACGTTCTTATGCTCTGATTAATGAATGTGCTTTTTGATTTTGGATCAGTAGCCTTATATTGTTGTTATTTAGCCTTTCTGAAGCTATTGTCAAGATAGCCAACTTTGATAGTGCTACTTAGTCTTGATGGTGACTTATTATTGATGCTAACAAGGCTAATTTAAAGCACATGACTCATTTATTTGTATTAAGTCTATTATTAAGAGGCTGATATTTATACCAAAATAGATACTTCATACAGTATCATGATTCATTTTCTGTTACTAAGAAATTCTATGTAATATCAGACCTTCAGCACCCCCATATAGCCAGGATGGAATCATCCTTTGATTCATAACTACATTTTTTTCTTAAGAGTTGACTATTTCGGGTGACCCCTACATTTAAGATGTAAGTTTTGGCAATTATTTCATGCTAATCAAGATTTAAGATATGTAGCAATGCGCCAACAAAAATAATAGGCCACAAGGTAGATTTCAAATTATTTATATAATCAGATCTGCAAATTTTTAATAAAGAAATTGCCCGCAACATGCTCAAGAACCCATAAGGATACACTGACAGTTGTTTGGTAAGAAGCAGTAAAGGCAAAAATAACTTTGGCTGACTTTAATACCTTGGTGTTCCAGGGGTATTTTGTGGGGAAATAGGCATATAAAGATACATCATGGGACATATCACATCCCACAGAAGTGATATGTCTAACAATTACATAATGAGCCAGCAGCCGTTTTCTCCCCTGGGTGATTCAGTGTGGGTTTACCTTTTAACACAGATGTTGCAGCTATAATAAATGCTATATGAGCCGATCCATCACAGTTACATGACATTTCAGCACTTTATAGCGGTTAACAATGGCTGATATACATCATGCCCAGGTCTGAAATAATGACTGGCCCATATGACATGCTATGGATCAGCAAACAAAAAAAAAATTGAAAT
The DNA here is from genome assembly GCF_027596085.1 of Anoplopoma fimbria. Classification (NCBI taxonomy): domain Eukaryota; kingdom Metazoa; phylum Chordata; class Actinopteri; order Perciformes; family Anoplopomatidae; genus Anoplopoma; species Anoplopoma fimbria. The sequence continues at coordinate 10,964,249 of NC_072470.1, read as the reverse complement.
AGTTTTCTGCTCATTTTGTGGAATTCTATGGAATATAGGACCATTACAGATTGTAATTTTATTGAGCTTTTTTTTTTTCTTTCAAAGGCCTGGCCATGCACTCTGCTGCCCACCCACACACACGCACACACACATACACACTTCTCATTCCCCTGCAGAATCTGCTTCGACAAGATAAGTGTGGGACTTGTAATTGTGCGAGGGCCCTCATCTCTCCGCATTGGCTAATAATGGTGCTGTGGAGGCCTAGTGCTCATTACGCCAGCCTTTGTTGTTTTTTATTGCACAGCTCGGTTGATTATTTTTTTTTGCAAGATAATTCAGAAGGTTTAATGCTCTCCCCTGTTTCTGTGAACAGAGCTGCCACTGTGGTGGGCAAACTCCTGCGAAATATACCGATAAATAAATGGACAAAAAAACAAAAAGAAATCAGGGAATTATACAAAGAGTTTCTGTTAAACACCTTCCATATTTGCACACATAAAGCACTTGCAATAGCAGTCCCGGTGTTGATAGAAGGACCTTCAGGCTGCTTTCTAACTTGAGTGAACACTCCAAGTGGTGCTCACAGTATTAATGGCAATAGCTCGGACCAATTCAACCGCAGCAGTGTGTGGGAGCAGAGAAACAGAGATAAACTATCCACATTAATTTTTTCCTTTGCATGGCAAATACTTAGTCAGTAGCTTGTGCTGGAGTATGCTTTGCTTTCCCATTATCTTTTTGAAAAATGTAAGATTAAATCCGACCTCGGTTTTAGCGGCCTATCATCTGGGAGATGCAGACGCAGACACAGTCCAAAGTCATTCCTTAGAAGTCAACCTTCTTAGAGTTGTTTTAGATTGCTGGAGCACTGAGCTGAGAAAACATTACAGCTTTTCAAACTTTGCGACTAATCATTCACAGATAAAGCATTATGCCTTGAATTTCTTTGCTCACTGCCTCTCATATGCGCCTACTAAATAAAAAAAACAGTCTGTGTTTACCTCCATGTATTACAGAATCAGTCCATCACAGCACACTAACTTATTTCTCTTTGACTCAGAGCGTCAGCGAAACTTCAACTTTATATAAATCTTTAAAAATTCAAGCAATTCATTGTCTTTACTGTTTGAGAAATGTGCCACAGTTGTCAAAAAACACTCTTGATGAATGCATGCCATTTGCTAATGCTTTCAATAATAAATTACTGAATTAGCATGTCTCGCAAAGAAGACTGCAGTGATAGATACACTGCTGTATCATGATGAACTAAAGGGCCACTCAGAGAGCGTAGACCTTTGCTAAGGACATTTCCACAAGTGATAAACAATGCAAATCCGGATCTGCTCCAAAACGTAATGGGTTCTTCCTTGGCCCATACTTCAGCCTTCCACCAAGTTTCATGAAAACTGGGACATAAGTTTTTCCATAATTATGCTGAAGGACAAACAAACTGAATTGAAAATATATCCTCCTCGGCGTACTTGGAGGTAGCAATCATCCAACAACCAATATTGATAAAATTGCATGTTCCGGAGCTTTCCAACATGACGCATGGCCTATAGCCATATAACATATGTGTCTACGTCTTTCCTACTGGTGTTGACCCTATGTTCATGAATTGATTGTGCTTGCCTTGCTCCAGATGTAGCCCAAGCATACTGAGCCACTTTACCATGTTGTCTGTTTCAATGCCACAGGGTCAAAGCCTTTCAACTCAATGTGTTGCTTAATATGTGCAGGGCATCTCCAAACCAACAAGATGAATTCATCTGTGCTGCTAAAGTGTGACAAGGTTGGAGTAGATGGATACTTTCAAGGCCAGAGTTCATGAACAGCATTTCCAAGTACACTAAATGGAAATGCCACCGCCACCTACAGTGAAAATGAGACAATTTTTTTTTAATAATAATTATGTTTCATAATGAATCTTATTATGTCCCACAAAGCCCGCTAAGAGTCCCTGTACTCTGTCCTTTAAAGTGCTGATACAAAAAGCAACACTTTGAGCATCTTCAATAGGCAACTGTGAGTTCTCTCAGGATCATTACTGTAATCACCAAAGAGCATCTTCCTGCCAGGAACCATACAGACAGAGCCTGTGAGTAGTTTTTCTTATTTCAGATGAAGGAGGTGACCCTTCCTGGCATAACATTTTTAACCACGGGATGAATTGGGGTTGTTTTTGAACATTTCGGGCCTGATTTCAGGATGTAAAAAGGCAGATTCATGTGAAGGGGAATGAAGCGAGGACATGTACAATTCAAAAAGGTAATCTCTGTGTGATACACCACCAGGAGAAAGCTATATACTGAATTCCAAATTCAGATTGATATATGATTGAGGGATTGTCTCCGAAGGATCATTCATGTTACCATGAATGATCTGGAGTTTTACTATAATGTATTGTATCAATGTGCTTGTGTTGTTTAATTTGGATGTTCTTAATTAGTTTTGTGTATTTCAAATGCCCCTTTAAGGATGGGCATTGCAAACTAGCTTAGGCTATAAATGCTGTAGTATGTGGCATTGGCCCATGCTGTTTACGTGTCCTATACAAGTAAGCATTGGAGTTATAATCCTTACTATTTCAGTTCTGTTTGATTTGGTGACATCTATGATCCCTGGTGGAAACTGCAAGTTCATCTTATTAATACAATTCCAACATTAACATTATCACGTATCCACCACTGGGGTCACATCATAACCTTTCTGATACATTGGAATGTTTTATCCTTTTAAATGTATCATTCGGCTCATACAACATACGACATACAATTGTCATTTACTGCTGAAGGAAGGGGCTTTAACAATACAGGAACTGTCCCCCTTTTTACCTTACCCGCCCCCAATTTTGGATTGGTGCAGTACATTTAAAGTTGTGAGAACAGTAATAATTGAGGATTTCTTGACTGTTTAAAAGTTTAAACAGGTAATACAACAGATTATGTTAAGAAAGAAGAGAAGAAAGTGTGTGTAACAGCTACATTTAGAAAAGGATGTTGTCAGAAATTAAACCGCGCTGAAGCGTTAAGTGCACGGGCTTTAGTTCTTTTCTGTGACAGCACAACTATTAATTTCTGTCAAATTGTCAGACTAGAAACAGCGTTCGAGAAAAAGAAGAAAATACATCAATGCACAAAACCAAGAGCATTTACTATTTCCCCTCCTGCTAGTCATTCTCTAATACCCCACCACCACCACCACCACCACCTCTCACCCCCATATCACACCCTTATCCTGCCTCCTACCACCCTCACCTCCTTCTTTCAGAGAATGAGAAATACTAACAGGTAAAATAAGCTCGAGAATACTTAAATGATTGGATTATATGTGAAAAGAGTGTGCCAAAAGTAAGGACAAGAAGCACCTAAGCATTATCCCTACTCCATAAACGCTGCCAGCAATCTCCTGTTATGAGTTCCTGTTATGCACAGGAGAATAATAAGGTCGTCTCTCCTCACCGCCGAGAACAATAATGAGTTCTCTGTGCAACAGTCGCCGTGGCTCGATAGCTGCACCTTTGATTCTGATGACTCTCTCTTTTTTATTTTTCTGGCCGGGGACTTTTTTTCCTTTCTTTCCCTGCTCTTCTATCTCTCCCTTGCTCTCTCTCTCTCACAGTCTGCAGCGAGGAAACTCCTCTCTGGGCATAAATCCCCTGCAAATACGATTAAAGCACTGAGTCATCATTTGGACCGCAGGGTGTACTGGCTAAAGTGGCAAGGCTGTGTGTGTGTGTGTGTGTGTGTGTGTGTGTGTGTGTGTGTGTGTGTGTGTGTGTGTGTGTGTGTGTGTGTGTGTGTGTGTGTGTGTGTGTGGGTGTGTGTGTGTGTGTGTCTGTTTGTCTATCTGTGACAGAGGGTTCAACGCTATGGATCCAGAGAGGACTCTCTATGTGCAGGAACAAAATGGGCAATCCCATTCCCCTCATCTCTCTGTCTCTTTGAGATTCGGCGGGTAGGGTAAGGCGTGACCAATCGCAACCAGATATCCTCACCTCTCCAACTTCCTCTCCTCCCGTCACCCCTCCCTCCCCCTTTCCCTAAGGCTCCAAATGTAATTGCTGCTTCTTTTTTTTGGAGAACCTCGCCGGCGAGGGTACTTTTTGATTACTTTTATTTTTTGGGGTCTTTCTTTTATTTTTATGACAAAAGGGGTAGAGAGACAGAGTAAAGGGTAGCAGATGGAAACCGAGGATCTAAAAGGGGCTTGATGCTTCTCGGAATGTCAAGTCAAATTTCTCGGGCCACGTTGGGAAATGAAAGGGTCTTCGGTGTGGAAATGATGGCAATTATAGCTACTCCATCCTCCTCAAAGCAGAACCTACTGTACTCTGGAGCTACTTAAATGTGGAGCTCGATTGCTGTCTGTCAGATGTACAGAAATAAATGTCACTACAATTGACAGCCCAGGATGCCTTTTCTTCTTGATTACTAAGATCAGAGGACCGAGTAAAAGAGAGCTCTGCTATTGATTGCAACAGCCGGCGACAGACTTGTCAGCGCGATGCTCCAATCAGAGCACAGAACCACATTATTTGTGACATATCGTTTTGTTTCTGTTTGGACTGCTGGTAAACAGTGGAGATTTTTACCAAGGCTGACTGTCATCTCAATGGAAAGAGCCACAAAACTTGTAGTCTGGTTTGTTTTGACGGGTGTCACACATTAGCATTCCCCACCAGAAGACACAATGCACAAATGCAAAGACGCACATTTGGAGGCAAAGAATGTATTCGCTCCGACTGCCTCACCGAGCACATTTGAGGATGTTTGTTTGTGT